>NC_041394.2:26816469-26873969 GCF_900747795.2 Erpetoichthys calabaricus | reverse complement strand
GGTCTGAATACTTTCCGTACCCACTGTATATATATGTATATGTAGATATGTATATATATATATATGTATATGTATATATATGTTTACATAACCTCTTTAACACACTACTTCTCCGCTGCGAAGCGCGGGTATTTTGCTAGTATATATATAAACCAGAGTTTACAGCTTCCAGGGACTTCTTTAGTTACAATATCTTAAAGTTATGGCTTGTGGCACTTAGGTTGGATGTGACCACACGAATGGAAGATCTGCCAAATGCAGACCTGCGAGTCTGCTACGCTCATTTCTCAGTGGATGACTACTTGCAGCCGAACAGGAAAAGATATAGTGTTCCCGATTGCCTATTATTGAAGTCAACTGCTCTTGCACTTATATTTAAGGTGAGTAATTTCACTGCAGAGAGATGCAGAAAGTAGACAGCAGTAAAAGGAGATAAGGTGTAAGTTGAAAAGAAAGGCGGCAAAGGCTAAAGAAAAGGTGTAAGGTGAGCCTGTATGAGAGGTTGGACACTAAGGAGGAAGATAAGGACCTGTACCGATTGGCTAGACAGAGGGACTGAGCCAGCAAAGATGTGTAGTGGGTTAGGGTAATAAAGGTTAAAGATGGAAACGTACTCACTCGCAAGCAAGGAGAGTGTGTTGAGCAGATGGAATGAGTACTTTGAGAGGTTGATGAATGAAGAGAATGAGGGAGCATGGTTGGATGATGTGGAGATGGATGTACAGCAGGATGTACAACGGATTAGCAAGGAGGAAGTAAGGACAGCTATGAAAAGGTTGAATAATGGAAAGGCTGTTGGTCCAGAGGATATACCTGTGGAAGCATTGAGGTGTTTAGGAGAGATGGCAATGGAGTTTTAAACCAGATTGTTTAATGCAATCTTGGAAAGTGAGAGGATGCCTGAGAAGTGGAGAAGAAGTGTACTGGTTACGATTTTTAAGAACAAAGGGGATAACTACAGAGGGATAAAACTGATGAGCTACAGCATGAAGGTATTGGAAAGATTAGTGGAAGCTAGGTTAAGAAGGGAGGCGATGATTAGCAAGCAGCAGTATGGTTTCAGGCCAGGAAAGAGCACCACAGATGCAATGTTTGCTCTGAGGATGCTGATGGACAAGTATAGAGAAGTCCAGAAGGAGTTGTATTGTGCCTTTGTGGACCTGGAGAAAGCATATGACAGGGTGCCTCGAGATGAGTTGTGGTATTATATGAGGAAGTCAAGGGTGATAAAATAGTATGTAAGAGTTGAAGAGGATATGTATGAAGGAAGTGTGACAGTGGTGAGGTCTGCGGTAGGAGTGACGGATTCATTCGAAGTGGAGGTAGAATTACATCAGGGACCGGCTCTGAGCCCTTTCTTATTTGCAATGGTAATGGACAGGTTGACAGATGAGATTAGACAGGAATCCTTGTGGATTATGATGTTTGCTGATGACATTGTGATCTGTAGCGAGAATAAGGAGCAGGTTGAGGAGACCCTGGAGAGGTGGAGATAGGAACAAGACAGAATACATGTCTGTAAATGAGAGGGAGGTCAGAGGAGTCATGAGGATGCAGGGAGTAGAGCTGGCAAAGGTGGAGGAGTTTAAATACCTGGGATGAACAGTACAGTGTAACGAGGAGTGTGGAAGAGAGGTAAAGAAGAAAGTGCAGACAGGGTGGAGTGAGTGGAGAAGAGTGTTAGGAGTTTTTTGTGACAGACAGGTATCAGCAAGAGTGAAATGAAAAGTCTACAGGACAGTAGTGAGACCAGCTATGTTATTTGGGTTGGAGACGGTGCCACTGACCAAACAACAAGAGACAGGGCTGGAGGTGGCAGAGTTAAAAATGTTAAGATTTGCACTGGGTGTGATGAGAATGGACAGGATTAGAAATAAGGACATCAGAGGGTCAGCTCAGGTTGGACGTAAGGGAGACAAAGTCAGAGAGGTGAGATTGCATTGGTTTGGACATGTGCAGAAGAGAGATGCTGCATAAATTGGGAAAAAGATGCTAAGGATGGTAACTGACATGTAAGAGGAAAAGAGGAAGACATGGTATGGTAGGAGAAGACATGCAGGTGGTGGGTGTAACACAGCAACCTGCAGAGGACAGGAGGATATGGAAAAAGATGATCCACTTTGGCATTCCCTAATGGGAGCAGCCTAAAGACAAAAATGATTTTACTGCAGCTACAAGTGAAATGGGCTGAACTGTACAGCCATAGAATATTAACAATTTACTAGCAAACTAAATACTCTATAGATAACTGGCTCTAGAACAACTGTTACTAGTGCTCCTTTATGGATCTGGTGTATCAAGTTTGAATTGTGTGCCTGGTCATTATCCATGTGGAGTTTGCATGTTCTCCCTGATTTAGCACAGTGTTCACTTTAACACATACATAAAGCCATTAAGATAATTTGAAATGGAGATTACAAGTTAGTGTGAATAGGATTGTGCCAGTGTGTACATGTGTCAGTTGCTCCATTGTGTGCCTTTCAAAAAGTGCAAAGGAGGAGAAGGAGAAGGCAATTGGCAAGATTAGGTGAAGAGGTGGGTTTCTTTTAAAATGGATGAATCTCACAAAGAGATTTTTCCCCCATTCCAAAAGGGATGTAAATACGCTATTTAAGAATATTTGTGCAAACTCCAGATGCAGGTCAATATCTACTAACATTCTTGCCTTGAAAAAATGGATGTATGTAGTAAGCTTAACCCTTTCTTTCAAGTCTGAATCCTTATAACCCTCAGCACCACTGTAAACTACAAGAACAGACAAAGTGTTTTCAAAAATTATTAAAACATTTTTCACTTTATAATGCAATTTTATGTGGCAAATTAATAAATATCAAGATTATGAGTAAATAACTTTGACTTGAAAAACACTGAACTTATCCTTTAAATACATGTTAGGAAAGATTCTGCTATAAAAAAAGTACAGAGTACAGATAAGGGGTAAATATTCCATCTGGAGTTAAGTCATCAGTGGATTCCCTTAGAAGTCTGTCCTTTGTGGTACGTGGCTGGGGGCGGCACCCAGCCGGGACGCCCAGGAAGACAGGAGGAGGGCTCATTCCTCCTACAGAACGCAAGGGGGCGTCCGCCCTGGTTGTATTGGGGGCCACGGGTACAGGGCTTGGAAGCCCAACCCTGTAGGGGCCCGTGGCCACCACCACTGGGTGTCCCCCTGCCTGAAGGACCCGGGCCCCCAGAACTTCCTGGTGTGGCGGAAGAAGACTGGGGACACCCAGAGGACTTCCAGGAGCACAGCCGGCACTTCCGCCACACAGGGGAGTGTCCGCAGAGAAGTGTCGGGAAAGCACCTGGAGCCCATCCGGGCATGTATAAAAGGGGCCACCTCCCTACAAAAGAGGACTGGAGTCGGGCGAGGAGTGGACAAGTTTCTGAGTGAAGGAGAGTGGAGGTGGCCTGAAGTAAGCAGGCACTGGAAGAGAGGCCTGGACTTTGGGGAGATCGGTGCTGGAGGCACTGGGGTTGTGCACTTATGGACAGTATGCATTGTGTAAATAAACATGTGGTGGACTTTAAAATGGTCTCCGTCTGTCTGTGTCCGGGCCATATTCCACACCTTGTACTGCTATTCTTTCTGATTTGTTTTAATGGCATTGATTCCAATATACAGTAATTAGTAAGTTTGTGAAATTCACTGATGATACTAAAATTGAGGGATAGCAGATGCTGACAAGGAAGAGGAAACAATTCAAGAATAACCGAAGTCTAATGTAGAAAGGTGCAAAGTGCTACACGTGAGCAACAGGAACGTTATTATAAATACAAGTTGGGAGAAACTGTCCTAACAGAAGCCACTTTTATAATGGATTTAGGGTTTATGTTGATACAACATTCTCATCATCTAAGCAATATGTAGAACCATTGAAAAGGCACCTTAAATGTTATGCTATTTTATAAAAACTGCTGAATAGAAACCGAGGGACGTTATCCTTAAACTACTGAGACTGCATCTTGGGGTACTGTGTGCAGTTCTTGCCACCTCCCTATTAAAAAGACAAGGCAAAATTTGAAACTGTGCAGAGGATAACAACCAAGTGCCTCCAAGGACTAAAGTGCATATCCTACTCTGACAGGCTCATAGAATGTAAACTTTTTAGTCTTAAGCAGAGAAGGTTGCAGGAGAACCTAACCCAGGTCTTCAAAATCCTCAAAGGCATTAATAAAGTTGAGTAAGCAAAATCCTTAATTAAATTAAATGGTGAACCTCATACTCAAGGATACTAGTAGAAATTAAGCGGAAGTGCATTTATAACCGAAACCAGGAAGCACTTCTTTACACCAAGAGTTGTGGCAATCTGGAAAAACAACCGAGTCATGTAGTTGAAGGAGAAACCTTGACAACTGTTAAGTATCTTGATTAAGGTATTGGGACAGCTAAAGCTATTACTTAAACAAACTAGGGGGCTCTGCCCCCTGCTCGCTTCGCTTACCAACCCCCGGGTTTGGTTATCTGGATATACACTTTAAAGAGATTATTTTCATTTAAAATCCTGTACAGCAGCTGTCCTTTATTCTCACTTCTTTGTCTCGCAGGACGTTAATGTGTCTCCGAGAATTTGTTTGCAAGTAGGGCGTGTCATGCAAGTAGTCTCGCGGGACATCAAAGTGTCTTCCGAGAAAATCACGTCTCTTCTCCCTCATCTCCCTCCCAAGACCCGCGAGATGAAAGAGATTGGTCACGGAGCGTCTCACGGGGACCTTAAACATGAGACTTGGTGCCAAGAGACTGCAATTTGACGTCCAGCGAGAGACACTATAAAGTCATGCGAGACAAGGTAGTGAGACAACATTTAAAACAAGTTTACGGACATCTAACCAAGCAGTTGTTGGAATGCTTTTGGTAGTGTGGGGGACAGCCCGGACACAGACATGTTGGTTTCACCACACATACGTTTATTATACATTTACAGTTCAAGTGCATAATCCCAGTGCCGCAGCACCAATCACCCCTTGAGTCCTTGGCCACAACACAATGCCTCGTACTGTCTCTGGTCTGCCTCCTCTCCTCTTAGCTCCGTCTTTCTCCTCCCGACTCTTGTCCCTGACTGGAGGGAGGCGGCCCCTCTTATATGTCCCGGATGGACTCCAGGTGCATCCTGAGGAGCTTCTGTAGCCACACCCTTGTGTGGTGGAAGCTCTGGCGGTGCATCCGGAAGTCCTCCGGGTGTCCCCAATTCTCTTCCCCCCAGCACTTCCGGGTGTGGCGGAAGTGCTGAGGTCCAGGGCTCCCAAGACATCGGGGCGCCCCCTGGCGGTGACCACGGGCCCCTACAGGGTAGAGCTTCCAAGCTCTGTACCCGTGGCCCCCACAGCAACCAGGGAGGACACCCCCTCGTGTTCTGGAGGAAGCACAAGCCCTCCTCAGGTCCTCCTGGGCATCCCATCCGGGCATGAACCCCAGCCGGGTGCCACAGTAGTCAGACATCATGTGTTGCCAGCTCTTAAAACAACGACAAGCAGAATACGCAGCTTGCCAGCAGCAGCAGTTGGAAGCCAGCAGATGATCCGACTGCAACTCCTTAGCGTGCGTTCAGCACCCCCTTCACAACGCAAGCGGCAGAGACACGAAGTGGCAAAAGGACAGCTGCTGTACAGGCTTTTAAATGATCGACACGCAGCGCGACAAACATAACACGCTGCTCACCAGCAGCAGCAGCAAGACAACGTAATCCGACTGCATCTCCTTAGCACGTGTTCAGCCGCAACGCGAGCAGCGTTATATGTCCTGCGAGAAAGAGATTCAACCACGCCCGAGGCCGGAAATAAAGGACAAGTATTGTTTTTACAAAAGTTTTAAAGTAAAAGTTAAAATAATGCATATGTAACAATTCCCGGTGGGGGTGGGTGAGCGAAGCAAGCAGGGGGCGAAGCACCCTAGTTTTTTTTTATAATAATAGAGAGATGAGCTTGATGGACTGAATGGCCTTTTGTTTGTCAAACTTCTTACATTCTTAAATAAAAAACCAACAGGCAATATTGTGGGAAATCATATATAATAAGCTGTTGTTAGCTAGACTACTATTGATTAACAAATAACATTGTCTAGTCTACCTTCTTTCTTTTGTAACAACTGCTAGAAATAATATTGAAATGCACCTTTAATCCTAACCCTAACTGTAAATCTAATCCTAAACCTAACCCTGGCATCAAGGAAAACATGCATACAATGTAAACTGATGAGCAAGAGAAAGGGTGCCCATACAAGTAATGTAATACTGCATGCACTTACATTTTCTACAATGATTGTAGGAATATTTCAAGTCAAATTACTTAAACCAATAATAATTGAATGGTGCACTGACCAAAAGTGCTTTACAAAATGTATGGTTTTTTCATATACAGTGATCCCTCGCTATATCGCGCTTCGCCTTTCGCGGCTTCACTCCATCGCGGATTTTATATGTAAGCATATTTAAATATATATCGCAGATTTTTTGCTGGTTCGCAGATTTCTGCGGACAATGGGTCTTTTAATTTCTGGTACATGCTTCCTCAGTTGGTTTGCCCAGTTGATTTCATACAAGGGACGCTATTGGCAGATGGCTGAGAAGCTAGATTGCTTACTCTTTGCTTACTCTTCTCTCTCTATTGCACTGACTTTCTCTGATCCTGACATATGGGGATTGAGCAGGGGGGCTGTTCGCACACCTAGACGATACGGACGCTCGTCTAAAAATGCTGAAAGATTATCTTCACGTTGCTATCTTTTGTGCAGCTGCTTCCTGAAACGACATGCTTCACGGTGCTTCGCATACTTAAAAGCTCGAAGGGCACGTATTGATTTTTGACTGAAAAACAAACTCTGTCTCTATCTCTCTCTCTCTCTCTGCCCCTGCTCCTGACGGACGGGGTGTGAGTTGCCGCCTTCAACAGCTTTGTGCCGCGGTGCTTCGCATACTTAAAAGCCAAACAGCCCTATTGATTTGTTTGCTAGAGATTGTTTTCTCTATCTATGTGACATTCTGTGCTCCTGACATGCACTCCTTTGAAGAGGAAGATATGTTTGCATTCTTTTAATTGTGAGACGGAACTGTCATCTCTGTCTTGTCATGGAGCACAGTTTAAACTTTTGAAAAAGAGACAAATGTTTGTTTGCAGTGTTTGAATAACGTTCCTGTCTCTCTACAACCTCCTGTGTTTCTGCGCAAATCTGTGACCCAAGCATGACAATATAAAAATAACCATATAAACATATGGTTTCTACTTCGCGGATTTTCTTATTTCGCGGGTGGCTCTGGAACGCAACCCCCGTGATGGAGGAGGGATTCCTGTACTTGCAGTACAGGGAGGTTAATTGACTTTCTCAGGGTCAAACTGACAGTGAAAGGAAATGAAGAGACTGGGAGCTTTGCACAGCTTGGTGGTTAAAATATTACCAAGCTATGAAAACGTTAAAAGAAGTGGAAGCAACATTTCTAAACTCTTAGTGTCACAGCCTATACTTACAGCCCCCTAGGTGCAAGGCAGGAATCTACCCTGAACAAGATGGCAGTAAAATCACAGAGCACACCTACACTTAGTATAACTGAGCCAGTTAAGGGCTGACAATTACTCTAATACACACATTTCACTTGGGATGTAGAAGGTTAATGGAAAAACAGAAATCAAACTTATACATCAGTAAACGCCACAAAAATTTGTGACAGGGCAGGAAAACTAAACCAGATTTCTGAAACAGTGATGCAGCCATGATGTCCACTGTGCCATCAACAAAACAATCAGACTTAACCAGTAATAGCAGCCATGGAACATAACTCTTACTTTTAAAAAGTTAACATACTGGCTTACCTATAAGCATTGTATTTGTGGATTGCTCTGTTCACATTTCTTTCATAGTTGGCTAACTCTGGAAACAGAAAGTTTGAATAAAATTAGTGATGTATATTAAATATGCTTGTAGAAGTTGTAAAAGAAGCTATTACAAAGCTTGATCACTTCTAACACAACAAAGCAGACAGCTGCTTGTTGGGACTAAGCAGTACAAATAATACAGCACCAACAAGGAGTGCAGACAAGGATATTTGTATTTATTAATCTTTATTAAAAAATAAAAAAGGAAAATTTAAATACTGTATATATATATATATATATATATATATATATATATATATGTTTAAAATAAAAATTGCGCTTAGTGATGACAATTAACAAGGTTACGCTAATTTAAATTACAACATCCATCTATCCATCCATTTTCCAACCCGCTGAATCCGAACACAGGGTCACGGGGGTCTGCTGGAGCCAATTCCAGCCAACACAGGGCACAAGGCAGGAACCAGTCCTAGGCAGGGTGCCAACCCACCGCAGTAAATTACAACATACACCTAACATACATTTATCATTTTTCCAAGGGGTTAATAAAAAATTGTTGGCAAAATTCCGTCAAAACGTGCACTGCACTGTTTAAAATGCAAGGCATAAGACATTTCAGGTAATAAACCACACTTAGACAAAAATCAGCTAAAAAACAAATTATTCTACATTTGATTAAAAAAGTAAAAAATAAACTTGTGTGTCAAATTTCGGCCTTGCATCTTTACATCTGATTTCTTTCTAAAGAACTGCTTAATTAAAGGACCAATGGATATTATTAACTATTATCCATACATCTATAGAATAAAACGCTAATGTCAGGGTTGGTGTCCGGTCCCTCCAAGCAATCTGATTGGTCAGCTTGGCTTTGGTCAGTTCCAACATAAGAGGCTCAGTCAAACGCGATAGAAACAAGAAAGGCTGGGCAAGAAAGGGTGGCAAAACAAAAGGATATCAAGGAAGGGTGTAGTCTATGACAGGTAATGTAATTCATTCATCATCTCTCAATTTTCTGAGCAGTTTAATCAAATGTAGAGGTGCAGCAGCAGAACCTATTCCAGTAAGATCTGGTACAAAACAGGAATCGAGTATTCTATTTAAGAAGTATTGCAGAACTGTGAGGGCAGAACAATGGTGCAGTAGTCAGTGCTTCAGCTGCATCACAGAGCCAGTGTTCTGAATTCAAATTCTGGGTCATTGTCTGTGAGTGGAATTTGCATGATCCCCATGACTCTCTGGGATTTTTCCCACATTTCCACAGACACGCTTCTCGGATTAACTTGAGGACTCCAAACTGGCCCTAGTGTGGGTCTGTGTGCCATGGATTATAACCATGATCAGGGTTGGTTGCTCTGTCATGCCAGAATACACACCTGTTCCCCATGAGCCTGGGTTTGTTTAAAGTAAGATTAAAAATTAATGTATGCAAAACTACCATTGTCATCCGAGGAAGAAAATGTATTTGAATAATTTTTTGATTTTCCAATCCCATTTTGATTACATTTTGACTGAAGAAGGGGCCTAAGTTGCCTCAAAAACTTGCATATTGTAATCTTTTTAGTTAGCCAATAAAAGGTGTCATTTTGCTTGACTTCTCAATACATTCATAATGGCTAACACGGTATATAACACCCTATACTATCCCATTTTGAAATACTTATTTCTCAATTACCGCAAATGCTTAAAAAATAATATTATGCCCTCCATCAAACCTACAAAGAATTACCATATTTTGGCCAGTCAGAGCCGTAACATAAATGGTGTCAAACTCCTCTAACAGCAATCTGGTTATGGGATTCAAGTTTATATGTACTTTATCTACTGGGACAGGTTTGCTTAACTACGACAGCTAACTAATGCTTAAGATCTTTCTCTAATAACCAATTAGCATTTAAACATGACCAATTAAGAATAAGCTATGAGAGTTTACTATTAATAAACCAAAAGAACGGCTGCTGAAAATAGGGCTTTGCAATCACGTGTGAAAAATACATTAGAAAGAAGCCATTTCAAGCAGTAACAGCCATTAGCAACAATAGTAATATCTGTATTTCTAAATAAATGGAATGATATATTGATATAAAGGTATTCATTTCTATCAAACAATGACAATTTCTGGATATGTCCCAACGTTTGACTTGAAGTGTAGGTCAAGGAACATCGTTCTAAAAAATGGGAAATACACTTCATTGACCAAGTACATTTAGCATTTTCTGAACTGATACCACAACAAAAATATGTTATCAGTATTTTTTCCCACATATTTGACTATAATAATGTTTAACTGGAGTAGTCTGACGAACTGTTTTTTTTTCCTCCTTCTTTTACTCACTAGCTAAATCAAATCTATTAACCGTTGCCCGAGCCATTTTCGGATCTTCAAAAAATACTTTTATTACTCAGTCATTAAAGAGGAACTCAAATATAATCCTCTAATAAAACTGAAAATTTAGAAATAACTTAATCATGCTTCAAGATGACTTGAACATTCTTCAACTTATGTATTGCACATTATAAGACTCTTTGAAATTCAGATATAAAATAACTTAACACTGACCCCCTTCATTATTAGTTTTTTCATCATGCACAAATCATTAAAGCCCATTTCTGCCAGAGAAAAGTACTCAACTATTAAATTATCTTAGCAATGGATTAAAACTGTTTTACATATTTCACTAAATGTTTATTGTACATTTTAATAAAATAAAAATAGCGGGTTGGAAAATGACTAACATGAAATACTGTCCTTAACCGGCATTGACGCATGCAGCACTTCGGTACTGCAATTGATTTTGGCCACGCCGAGTATCAGCCAATAGGAAGTCACAATAAGCTCTTTAAAGCACGCAAAAACGTGACGCTTACGGAAAGCCAAGAGGCTCAGAATACTTGCTGCGATCGTGGTGTTTACAAAACTGACGTGTTATTAAAATATATTTTTTATTTTTACAGGAGAATAATATTATTTTAATTTTTAAAAAGTTAACGCTCAAACTTTACTAAACTCAAACGTCTCCCGATATTTCATCTGGATGCCTTTTAATCTTGTTACTTTCCCGTAGGACGGGTTTTTACTAAACGATGAAGCGATCCGACTTGTAACACACATTACATTAAAGTATTACAGTACATTACATTAAAGCAACGACCTATCGGATATTAGAGCTGTCTTTTATGTGCATAAACATCGTATGTCTTGTTAACACCCACAAGAAACACAATTAAAGAGTGCTACTAAAATTAGATTTACCCGTAACTAAACAAACACTCCTCTCCCCAACCCCCATCTGTCAGCACGATTCACATTTCTTCCGTTTCTTACCTATCAAAAAGTCGGTGATGCCTTCATTTAGGCTTTCTTGAGGTGCCTTCCGTTTGCTCATGTTGTTGTCTGTACTGTAAGAAAATCCCCGTGATCGAACAACACTGATTGCTTTTATAAAATGTGGTCTGCCGGACAAAGGCTGCAGAAAGCCGCGTTTCCAGATGGGACAGAAAAAAACCCAGTCAGACCTTACAGGCTGACTCAACACTCTCAATAGTAGACGGAGCAGGATTTCAGTGTTATCACATTTGATATGGGGGCTAAAAACAACGCTGCATTTAAAATCACGAGAAAAGAAAAACTGAACTCATTCCATAGAAGGATAAGAGTCCGGAGAAATGAGGGTGGAGAGAGGTAGAGGCATAGAGAAACGTGAAGCATGACGTTGAACCTATCATAAGGGAGAAGGCGTAGTTAATCTTAAATTTAAAATCTGATTGGTCAAATGAACATTCAATCATTTGCTTTAGTATTGTAGCTATACAGTAAGGCGCTGGGAAAAACACATACTTAAAGCGAATTGTATGCTTCAAAACTAAAGATATTAGAAAATAAAAGACACGCCAAATTCCAAATGTTTGTCACCGACAGACGCAGATTTGCCAGCCTTCCGTCGCATACATTCTGGTGGAGTTCGACGTGAATGACGTAGGTTAAGCAAAGCAAGTTAGCCGACAATGGTAATATTATGCGAATTATTGCAATTCCGAACTTGTACTCCAGAAACGTACAGGTCCAGTATACAGGTATGTGAGAAAGTACGTACATGCCATTTCAGTTCTGTATTTTTAAACGTAATTGGATATATTACAAATTTCCTCCATCTCTTAAAATTAGGTAAATGGCGCATAACGTTCAATAAAAAACAAGCAAACATGTAAATCTATGCGAGAAAAGGAAAGAAAACTAACGTTAGAAATAACTTCAACAAATTGCTTTATGTACAAAGTTATTATTCTGTTGAATTATATTGGAGGAATTTTGGTCCATTCCTCCTCCTTAGAACTCTACTACTTCATTCGTTTACGCAAAGCTGAACCAACTGGCATCCATCCATCCATCCATTTTCCAACCCGCTGAATCCGAACACAGGGTCACGGGGGTCTGCTGGAGCCAATCCCAGCCAACACAGGGCACAAGGCAGGAACCCATCCTAAGCAGGGTGCCAACCCACCGCAGCAACTGGCATTTAAGTGGGTCTGAATTCAGGACTTTGACCCGTCTTTTAAAAAAAAGTCTATTTTCATTTTAGGACATTTAATTACAGATCACAGACATACATTGAAAACAATTTGAAAATTTCATTTAACTTTTATATATTTTGGGCAAAGAATTTAACAAAAGAAAACTTTTTCTTCATCCATCCATCCATCCATCCATCCATCCTCTTCCGCTTATCCGAGATCGGGTCGTGGGGGCAGCAGCTTGAGCAGAGATGCCCAGACTTCCCTCTCCCCGGCCACTTCTTCTAGCTCTTCCGGGAGAATCCCAAGGTGTTCCCAGGCCAGCCGAGAGACATAGTCCCTCCAGCGTGTCCTGGGTCTTCCCCGGGGCATCCTCCCAGTTGGACGTGCCCAGAACACCTCACCAGGGAGGCGTCCAGGAGGCATCCTGATCAGATGCCTGAGCCACCTCATCTGACTCCTCTCAATGCGGAGGAGCAGCGGCTCTACTCTGAGCCCCTCCCGGATGACTGAACTTCTCACCCTATCTTTAAGGGAGAGCCCAGACACCCTGCGGAGGAAACTCATTTCAGCCGCTTGTATTTGCGATCTCGTTCTTTCGGTCACTACCCATAGTTCATGACCATAGGTGAGGGTAGGGACATAGATCGACTGGTAAATTGAGAGCTTTGCCTTACGGCTCAGTTCCTTTTTCACCACGACAGACCGATGCAGAGCCTGCATCACTGCGGACGCCGCACCAATCCACCTGTCAATTTTCTGCTCCATTCTTCCCTCACTTATGAACAAGACCCCGAGATACTTGAACTCCTCCACTTGGGGCAGGATCTCGCTCCCAACCCTAAGAGAACACTACACCCTTTTTCGGCTGAGGACCATGGTCTCGGATTTGGAGGTGCTGATTCCCATCCCAGCCGCTTCACACTCATCTGCGAACCGATCCAGAGAGTGCTGAAGATCACGGCCTGATGAAGCAAACAGGACAACATCATCTGCAAAAAGCAGTGACCCAATCCTGAGTCCACCAAACCGGACCCCCTCAATGCCCTGGCTGCGCCTAGAAATTCTGTCCATAAAAGTTATGAACAGAATCGGTGACAAAGGGCAGCCCCGGCGGAGTCCAACTCTCACTGGAAATGGGTTTGACTTACTGCCGGCAATGCAGACCAAGCTCTGACACCGGGGGTGTCAGGGGGTCCGGTACCCCATACTCCCGGAGCACCCCCCCACAGGATTCCCAGAGGGACACGGTCGAACGCCTTTTCCAAGTCCACAAAACACATGTAGACTGGTTGGCAAAACTCCCATGCACCCTCCAGGACCCTGCTAAGGGTGTAGAGCTGGTCCACTGTTCCATGACCAGGATGAAAACCACACTGTTCCTCCTGAATCTGAGGTACAACTATCTGATGGACCCTCCTCTCCAGGACCCCCGAATAGACTTTTCCAGGGTGGCTGAGGAGTGTGATCCCTCTGTAGATGGAACACACCCTCCGGTCCCCCTTCTTAAAGAGGGGGACCACCACCCCAGTCTGCCAATCCAGAGGCACTGTCCCTGATGTCCATGCGATGTTGCAGAGGCGTGTCAACCAAGACAGTCCTACAACATCCAGAGCCTTGAGGAACTCCGGGCATATCTCATCCACCCCCGGGGCCCTGCCACCAAGGAGTTTTTTGACCACCTCGGTGACCTCAGTCCCAGAGATGGGGGAGCCCACCTCTAAATCCCCAGGCTCTGCTTCCTCACTGGAAGGCATGTTAATGGGATTGAGGAGGTCTTCGAAATACTCCCCCCACCAACCCACAACGTCCCGAGTCGAGGTCAGTAGCCCACCATCCCCACCATATACCTGTACAGTGTTGACACTGCACTGCTTCCCCCTCCTGAGACGCCGGACGGTGGACCAGAATCTCTTTGAAGCCGTCCGAAAGTCGTTCTCCATGGCCTCCCCAAACTCCTCCCACGCCCGAGTTTTTGCCTCAGTAACAACAACAACAACATTTATTTATATAGCACATTTTCATACAAAAAGTAGCTCAAAGTGCTTTACATAATGAAGAGAAGAAAAATAAAAGACAAAATAAGAAATTAAAATAAGACAACATTAATTAACATAGAAAGGAGTAAGGTCCGATGGCCAGGGTGGACAGAAAAAACAAAAAAAAAGCTCCAGAAGGCTGGAGAAAAAAATAAAATCTGTAGGAGTTCCAGGCCACGAGACCGCCCAGTCCCCCCTGGGCATTCTACCTAACATAAATGAAATAGTCCTCTTTGTAGTTCAGGTTTTTCACGGAGTCACTTGATGCTGATGGTCATACAGACTTCTGGCTTTTAATCCATCCATCATTGTTGGAACATCATGGTGCTTTGGGTAGATGGTGGTGGCGCATGCCACCACCAACAGGACACCGGAAAAGGAAACAGAAGAGAGAGTAGGGGTTAGTACAGATTTTGAATGAATAGTTATTATAATGAATTGGATATACAGAGTATCAGGATTAAATTACAGTGAAGTTATGAGAAGGCCATGTTAAAATAATGTGTTTTCAGTAGTTTTTTAAAGTGCTCCACTGTATTAGCCTGGCGAATTCCTACTGGCAGGCTATTCCAGATTTTAGGTGCATAACAGCAGAAGGCCGCCTCACCACTTCTTTTAAGTTTTGCTCTTGGAATTCTAAGGAGACACTCAGTTGAGGATCTGAGGTTACGATTTGGAATATAAGGTGTCAGACATTCCGATATATAAGCCGGGGCGAGATTATTTAAAGCTTTATAAACCATAAGCAGAATTTTAAAGTCAATTCTGAATGACACAGGTAACCAGTGTAGTGACATCAAAACTGGAGAGATGTGTTCGGATTTTCTTTTCCTGGTAAGGATTCTAGCAGCTGCATTCTGCACTAGTTGCAAACGATTGATGTCTTTTTTGGGTAGTCCTGAGAGGAGTGCGTTACAGTAATCTAGCCAACTGAAAACAAACGCATGAACTAATTTCTCTGCATCTTTCAATGATATAAGAGGTCTAACTTTTGCTATGTTTCTTAGGTGAAAAAATGCTGTCCTAGTGATCTGATTAATATGCGATTTAAAATTCAGATTACAATCAACGGTTACCCCTAAGCTTTTTACCTCCGATTTGACTTTTAATCCTAATGCATCCAGTTTATTTCTAATAGCCTCATTGTATCCATTATTGACAATCACTAAGATTTCGGTTTTTTCTTTATTTAATTTGAGAAAGTTACTATTCATCCATTCTGAGATACAAGTTAGACATTGTGTTAGCGAATCAAGAGATTTGGGGTCATCAGGTGCTATTGATAAATACAGCTGTGTGTCATCAGCATAGCTGTGGTAGCTCACGTTGTGCCCTGAGATAATCTGACCTAATGGAAGCATGTAGATTGAGAAGAGCAGTGGACCCAGGATAGAGCCTTGTGGAACACCATATAGAATATCATGTGTCTTTGAGTTATAATTACCACAACTAACAAAGAATTTTCTCCCTGCCAGGTAGGATTCAAACCAATTTAAGATGCTGCCAGAGAGGCCCACCCATTGACTAAGGCGATTCTTAAGAATATTATGATCAATGGTGTCAAATGCGGCACTCAGATCTAAGAGGATGAGAACAGATAAATGGCCTCTGTCTGCATTTACCCGCAAGTCATTTACTACTTTAACGAGTGCAGTTTCTGTGCTGTGATTTGTTCTAAAACCTGACTGAAATTTATCAAGAATAGCATGTTTATTGAGGTGCTCATTTAACTGTATAATGACTGCCTTCTCTAGAATTTTACTTAAGAAAGGCAGGTTAGAGATGGGTCTATAATTTTCAAGAGCAGAGGGATCGAGATTATTTTTCTTAAGTAGGGGTTTAACTACCGCAGTCTTAAGACAGTCTGGGAAGACCCCCGTATCTAATGACGAATTTACTATGTCAAGAACATTATCACTAAGCACGCCCGATACTTCTTTGAAAAAATTTGTTGGTATTGGGTCAAGGGCACAGGTGGAGGGTTTCATTTGAGAAATTATTTTATGTAAATCAGGTAAATCTATCCTAGTGAAAGACTTTAATTTGTTTATTATGGGGGTACTGGGGTTTAGGAGGATCCTTAGTGTTGGGGAGATATACTATGTTATTTCTAATATCATTAATTTTTTGATTGAAAAATACAGCGATAGCCTCACAGGTTTTACTGGAAGTACTTAGGAGGCATTCCTTTGAGTTACCTGGGTTTAACAGACGACCAATTGTCGAAAATAAGACTCTGGGATTACTAGCATTGTTATTTATAATCTTAGAGAAATAGCAGCGCCTCTCAAGATGGACTGTGTTATTGTATTCTGTTATTTTAACTTTTAATATTTCATAGTCAATAGTTAGTTTAGTTTTCCTCCATTTACGCTCAGCTCTACGGCATGTTCTCTTTAAATCAGACACTCTTTGAGTCTTCCATGGTATAACAATGCTAGAAGATTTTTTAACTGTCTTTTCAGGTGCAACTAAGTCAACAGCAGCCCTCACTTTAGTATTAAATCTTTCCACCTTACTATTTACATTCTCCTCGCTATTATAGTTGGCACTATAAATGGACTGATTGGTTAGAATGTTTGAAAGTTTTAAAGCTGCTGATGAGTCAAAGAAGCGTTTTTTAACAACATGCTTCTCATGAGTGTTTTCTATCATTATTTCTATATTAAAGAGTAGAAGAAAATGGTCTGATAGACCAATATCAATGACCTGCTTTATATCAACTTTTAGTCCTTTAGTAATTACTAAGTCTAACGTATGACCTGCTTTATGTATAGGCTGATTAACAAGCTGTCTCAAATCAAAAGAGTCCAGGAGGTTCATAAATTCTTTTACTTTTTGGTCACATTGATTATCTATATGAAAATTAAAGTCGCCGACTATTAAGAGTGTGTCATAGTTCGTAATTAAGATTGACATCAAGTCAGAGAATTCCTCAAAGAAAGACGCGTTGAATTTTGGAGGTCTATACATGGATAATACTAGAACGTGAGAATCTCCCTGAATAATAATGGCGAGATACTCAAAAGACTTGAATTTACCAAAACTGATATTTTTACATTTTAACCTGCTTGAGTAAATGTTTGCTAGTCCTCCACCTCTCTTTCCTTGGCGATCAGCACGAGTAAAACTGTAATCTGGAGGCGCAGATTCGATTAAAACAGCTGCGCCATCTGAGCTAAGCCACGTTTCACTTAGTGCAATAAAATCTATTTTTTTTATCACTAATAAGATCGTTGATAAAAAAACGTCTTGTTAGTTAAAGCTCTAATATTTAATAGTGCCATATTCAATGTTTCGGAGGAGCAGAGATGAATACTATGTGCGTTATTGATATATGGAACAGGAATTAAGTTATTTTTATTAGCGCCGCTCTGCGTGCATTCCGCTTGGCCTGTCGGTACCTATCAGCTGCCTCCAGAGTCCCACAGGACAAAAAGGTCCTGTAGGACTCCTTCTTCAGCTTGACGGCATCCCTCACCGCCAGTGTCCATCAACGGGTTCGGGGATTGCCGCCACGACAGGCACCGACCACCTTACGGCCACAGCTCCGGTCAGCTGCCTCAACAATAGAGGCACGGAACATGGCCCATTCGGACTCAATGTCCCCCACCTCCCTCGGGATGTGGTCGAAGTTCTGCCGGAGGTGGGAGTTGAAGCTACTTCTGACAGGGGACTCTGCCAGATGTTCCTAGCAAACCCTCACAACACGTTTGGGCCTACCACACCTGACCGGCATCCTCCCCCACCATCGAAGCCAACTCACCACCAGGTGGTGATCAGTTGATAGCTCCACCCCTCTCTTCACCCGAGTGTCCAAGACATGTGGCTGCAGGTCCGATGACACGACCACAAAGTCGATCATCGAACTGAGGCCTAGGGTGTCCTGGTGCCAAGTGCACATATGAACACCCCTATGCTTGAACACGGTATTCGTTACGGACAATCCATGACGAGCACAGAAGTCCAATAACAAAACACCACTCGGATTCAGATCAGGGGGGCCATTCCTCCCAATCACGCCCTTCCAGGTCTCACTGTCATTGCCCACGTGAGCATTGAAGTCTCCCAGCAGAACGAGGGAGTCTCCAGAAGGTATGTCCTCTAGCACCCCCTCCAGGGACTCCAAAAAGGGTGGGTACTCCAAACTGCTGTTCGGCGCATACTCACAAACAACAGTTAGGACCTGTCCCCCCACCCGAAGGTGGAGGAAGGCTACCCTCTCATCCACCGGGGTAAACCCCAATGAACAGGCTCCAAGTCGGGGGGCAATAAGTATGCCCACACCCGCTCGGCGCCTCTCACTGGGGGCAACTCCAGAGTGGTAGAGAGTCCAGCCCCTCTCAAGGAGATTGGTTCCAGAGTCCAAGCTGTGCATCAATGTGAGCCCGACTATATCTAGCCGGAACCTCTCGACCTCGCACACTAGCTCAGGCTCCTTCACCTTCAGAGAGGTGACATTCCAAGTTCCCAAGAGCCAGCTTCTGTAGCCGAGGATCGGACCGCCAAGGTCCCCGCCTTCGGCCACCACCCAACTCACATTGCACCCGACCTCCTTGGCCCCTCCCATAGGTAGTGAGCCCATGGGAAGGGGGACCCACGTTGCCTCTTCGGGCTGTGCCCGGCCAAGCCCCATGGATGCAGGCCCGGCCACTAGGCGCTCGCCATCGAGCCCCACCTCTAGGCCTGGCTCCAGAGGGGGGCCCCGGTGACCCGCATCCGGGCGAGGGAAAACGTCGTCCAAAGGTTTGATTCATCACTGGAGGTTGCTCTTTGAAACTACTATTTGTCTCAACCCTCACCTAGGACCAGTTTGCCTTGGGTGGCCCTACCAGGGGCATAAAGCCCCAGATAACAGAGCTCCTAGGATCACTGGGACACGCAAACCCCTCCACCACGATAAGGTGGCAGTTCAAGGAGGGGTTTTTCTTTATCGCGTAACATTCTTTTCTACAAAATTTGTTTTTGATATATAATTAAGTATCAATATAGTATTTTAATTAATTTATTTGAATGTAACATTTTCTAGTATTAAAATCTGTTTAAAGCAGAACATTGAGAAAATAAATTACAATTAACTACACCCTTCAGTTTTCTTATGGACAGCTAATTCTATCTATCTATCTATCTATCTATCTATCACAGAAACACAATTGAACACATACAGATTTATATTGTTACTGACAAATGCTGCTATTGTAAGGAAATTCTTTTATTAGATTACGTCTGGACATTACATCATACTCATTGCAAACTGTGAAACATGCTTCTTTTTAGTAAATGCTGTATATATGACTAAGTACCTTACTATACATAAATTTACTTACACATTGTAAGTGTAATAATATATGCTGCTCTTTTCAATAGCCATTTTATTGGAATCGGTTTAATTTTTGCAATGCTTATATCTATTTCAATATCTATTTTTATGTTTACTTTTTACATATACTTAGCTGTAAATGCAGAGATGTCAACTAAATTTCATTACAAAGAAGTATAACAATAAAACCCCCTCCCTTTCTGTCTACAATGAGCACCATTGGTTTGCATGTGGGGACCTGAATGTTAAGTGTATATTACTGAGTCAGCAGTCACAGCATACAAAATCCCCAATTTTTATGTGAGTGGGACAGCAGAGCCAGGAATTTACATTGATGGATCCACATAAAGTACTGCTATCACCTCATCACGTTAAGCTTTGTTTAATGAAGCAGTTTGTCAGACCCTATCAAAAGATGGAGTCTATTTTATGCATTTTGCGCCAAGTTTCTTGGTTTGACTGGGGCTAAACTGAAAGAGGGTATTTTTGCTAGATCTGTTAATGGAAACTGATTTCTGATGCAGAATTTGATGGAGTGATGAAAAACCTGGAACAAAAAGCTTGGTTATCATTCAGTTTTTAGGTAACAAAAAGGTCCAAACTACAGTGCATCCAGAAAGTATTCACAGCGCATCACTTTTTCCACATTTTGTTATCCATCCATCCATTTTCCAACCCGCTGAATCCGAATACAGGGTCACGGGGGTCTGCTGGAGCCAATCCCAGCCAACACAGGGCACAAGGCAGGAACCAATCCTGGGCAGGGTGCCAACCCACCGCAGACATTTTGTTATATTAAAGTCTTATTCCAAAATAGATTAAATTATTTTTTTAAATCAGAATTCTACACACAACACCCCATAATGACAACATGAAAAAAGTTTACTTGAGATTTTTGCTAATTTATTAAAAATAAAAAAATTGAGAAAGCACATGTACATAAGTATTCACAGCCTTTGCTATGAAGCTCATAATCGAGCTCAGGTGCATCCTGTTTCCCCTGATCATCCTTGAGATTTCTGCAGCTTCATTGGAGTCCACCTGTGGTAAATTCAGTTGACTGGACATGATTTGGAAAGGCACACACCTGTCTATATAAGGTCCCACAGTTGACAGTTCATGTCAGAGCACAAACCAAGCATGAAGTCAAAGGAATTGCCTGTAGACCTCCGAGACAGGATTGTCTCGAGGCACAAATCTGGGGAAGGTTACAGAAAAAGGTGCCAATGAGCACAGTGGCCTCCATCATCCGTAAGTGGAAGAAGTTCGAAACCACCAGGACTCTTCCTAGAGCTGGCCGGCCATCTAAACTGAGCAATCGGGGGAGAACGGCCTTAGTCAGGGAGGTGACCAAGAACCTGATGGTCACTCTGTCAGAGCTCCAGAGGTCCTCTGTGGAGAGAGGAGAACCTTCCAGCAGGACAACCATCTCTGCAGCAATCCACCAATCAGGCCTGTATGGTAGAGTGGCCAGATGGAAGCCACTCCTTAGTAAAAGGCACATGGCAGCCCGCCTGGAGTTTGCCAAAAGGCACCTGAAGGACTCTCAGACCATGAGAAAGAAAATTCTCTGGTCTGATGAGACAAAGATTGAACTCTTTGGTGTGAATGCAAGGCATCACGTTTGGAGAAAACCAGGCACCACTCATCACCAGGGCAATACCATCCCTACAGTGAAGCATGGTGGTGGCAGCATCAAGCTGTGGGGATGTTTTTCAGTGGCAGGGACTGGGAGACTAGTCAGGATAAAGGAAAAGATGACTGCAGCAATGTACAGAGACATCCTGCATGAAAACCTGCTCCAGAGCGCTCTTGACCTCAGACTGGGGCAACGGTTCATCTTTCAGCAGGACAACGACCCTAAGCACACAGCCAAGATATCAAAGGAGTGGCTTCAGGGCAACTCTGTGAATGTCCTTGAGTGGCCCAGCCAGAGCCCAGACTTGGATCCGATTGAACATCTCTGGAGAGATCTTAAATTTGGCTGTGCACCGACGCTTCCTATCCAACCTGATGGAGCTTGAGAGGTGCTGCAAAGAGGAATGGGCGAAACTGGCCAAGGATAGGTGTGCCAAGCTTGTGGCATTATATTCAACAAGACTTGAGGCTGTAATTGCTGCCAAAGGTTCATCGACAAAGTATTGAGCAAAGGCTGTGAATACTAATGTACATGGGATTTCTCAGTTTTTTTATTTTTAATAAATTTGCAAAAACCTCAAGTAAACTTTTTTCATGTTGTCATTATGGGGTGTTGTGTGTAGAATTCTGAGGAAAAAAATGAATTTAATCCATTTTGGAATAAGGCTGTAACATAACAAAATGTGGAAAAAGTGATGCGCTGTGAATACTTTCCGGTTGCACTGTATATAAAAAATGTGACAAATGTTTTAGTTACATTTAAGGAGTTGGGTTGCAGTATCTCAAACCTCACTTTTTGGATTTGCATTTGGAACTTTTTCCTGGAAATCTTGGCATGGTGAGTGAAGAGCATGGTTAAAGAATCCATCAGGATATCAAGGGCATGGACAGAAAGTACCAGGAACGTTGGGATGTCAGTTGATAGATAGATAGATAGATAGATAGATAGATAGATAGATAGATAGATAGATAGATAGATAGATAGATAGATAGATAGATAGATAGATAGATAGATAGATAGATAGATAGATAGATAGATAGATAGATAGATACTTTATTAATTCCAATGGGAAATTCACATTCTTCAGCAGCAGCATACTGATACAATAAATAATATTAAATTAAAGAATGATAATAATGCAGGTGAAAAAAATAGCTTGATAGCGGTTTATTGACAAAGAAAAGTTTAAAATCAATATGTTACTCAATGAATATGTATTACTGTTTTCTTTACACATACATTTAAAAATATTAACATTGAGTAAATATTTTCATGTTACTTCAATTTCTTTTCAATTTTGTACTTAAATGTGACATTCTAGTAATATTTTTTATTGTGCCCAGGAATGCAAACAAAAATAACTATTTACAATTAAAACAAATTTTTGAGTTTCATTCTGCAGGCCTATGATAATTAGGATATTGCCCTATAGTATGGCCCAGTACCACCAAACCTTCTAGCAGATTGTCTGACATTTTATATTACATACTGGTATAAAGCACAATGCATGGTGGAAGACATCCAGGTCTCATTTTTTCGAGACACCCCACTACTGTCACTCTTTTACCACTTTTGTAGCAGTATGCATTTGCTTTGTACTACACATGGTGTTGTGCATAATGATCAAATAACTCCACCGTGAGGTTGCCTTTCCAGAAGACCTTGTTCTAGAAGTATTGAGGTTTGTTCTTCAAAAGCAACTTTGTAGATCTAAACTGTGCTGTCGTGTTCTTTATGGAGTGCAGGAAGTTTCTTCCTGCTCTCCGTCCATTAAACTCATTAACATTCTGCTTTTTCCAGATAGTAAAGTCTAAAGTCATCAACTGTCACATTAGCAATGTTAACAGTGGTTTGCAAATGCCTGGATGCAGTTTTTGGGCTCTTTTTTGGTTTCTCAGAAAATTATATGGTTTGATCTTTGAATGAATGGACAACTGTCTTGAACTCATTCCATTTGTGCATAATCCTTCTCATTTTAGAATGACGGGCTTTGCATTTTTTAAAAATGGCTGTACTGGTGAGTTACCGATATTTGTAGTTTGAGACAATGGGGAAGAAAACACGAGCGTCTGTAAGCTTTGTGCCTTAGGAACCAAGTTACTGAAACTGTTGTATAACATTACAGTACTCATTTACCACTTTGATGCTTATGTTTCTGATCATAAAACAGGTCATTACAATAGCAATTGATAAAAATTCATAATTAAATGCAGAATTACGGTATTTGGGGGCGGCACGGTGGCGCAGTGGGTAGCGCTGCTGCCTCGCAGTTGGGAGACCTGGGGACCTGGGTTCGCTTCCCGGGTCCTCCCTGCGTGGAGTTTGCATGTTCTCCCCGTGTCTGCGTGGGTTTCCTCCGGGCGCTCCGGTTTCCTCCCACAGTCCAAAGACATGCTGGTTAGGTGGATTGGCGATTCTAAATTGGCCCTAGTGTGTGCTTGGTGTGTGGGTGTGTTTGTGTGTGTCCTGCGGTGGGTTGGCACCCTGCCCGGGATTGGTTCCTGCCTTGTGCCCTGTGTTGGCTGGGATTGGCTCCAGCAGACCCCCGTGACCCTGTGTTCGGATTCAGCGGGTTGGAAAATGGATGGATGGATTACGGTATTTGAGGGTTCCTCTAGAGTGCCTCTTTCTCTTGCACTATTTGGATCAAAAACTAATCCGCACATCATCATCTCATAACAGGCTTAAATTTCGAGTTTGCTATTTCTCTGTCCAGCCAGTTTAGGTCTACACCGTCCCCAATAAACTGTGACAAACAGATAGACACACACCCATCACTGAGGTATCGATGTTTTCCGTACCATAAAACATCGAGATCAGACAAAAACTGGAGATTGAAATTTTTGAAGAATCCAAAGCTTTCACTCCTCTCCCATAGACGATAGGTTATGGAGGGGAAGGGTGCAAAGCAAAAATAAATAAATTGGCGCTGAACATGCGCCTGCCTGGATGTGTATGGAAAGAAGATCTTGCAAGAATTCCTCGCTGTACGCTCAGCTCTGTCTTAACAATTATAGCCAAAATATGCAACCAATGTAGAAAACACTTTAAGGAAAAGACATTACTGTCTGCTTTGTCTTTACAGGGTAACTTTGCATTGAAGGCCTCCCTCAACTATACAGTATTTAAATCTTGGAAGACTCCAACTTCTGAGAGAGTTATATTGATATTATGTTTGTACATTTTTATCAGCTCTGTTGTAAATATGGAATTCCCTCAACACACTTATTTTTCTACTATTTTCAAGTTAGAAACTTTTTTTTTTAACAAAAAAAAATTGCCCTAAATTTCTGTAATTCATCACCAATGCTCATACTTGAAAATATTTAAACTAGCAAGGAGAAGAATTTTGGCAGCATTTCTAGACTTATCACAGTCCTCTCCACTAGATATCTCCATCAATAGCTCTGCCAAGGAGTGGCAGTTGATAATTCATAAGGTGCACTCTTCTTCAGTCTGTGTAAAACTCGCTGTAATTCAGCTGAAAATCATACACTGGAGACACGTCTCCAAACTAGAGCTATCTGAAATATATCAGAGGCTGGACTCTAATTGTGAATGATGCCAGGTAACTCAAGCTGGCCTTGTTCAGGTATACAGTATGTTTTGGGACTGCCCGAAATTAAAGCCTTATTGGGAATATTTTTTTCTCAGATTGTACAGGGTGATCATCACAATTGATCTTGCAGCAGTCTTTGTAGTTATTTCAGACCGGCTTAGACAATCTGGCGATATCCATCCATCCATTATCCAACCCGCTATATCCTAACTACAGGGTCACGGGGGTCTGCTGGAGCCAATCCCAGCCAACACAGGGCACAAGGCAGGAAACAAACCCTGGGCAGGGCGTACATTATAAGCATGTTGACTAATTCTGCTTAACTGTAAGAAACCAAAAGAGCCTACTATAATTCAATCATAAAATGAGGTTTTATATTATCTGAAACTTAAAAATAATCAAATGTTACTTGCCGGGAACTGTGCAGAGCTTCATTAGAATGTGGCTAGATTTCATCAATGCGATCTTAAAATAAGTCTGCAGAGATGTGCCTGTGTGTGTGCTAAACTTATGGAGTTTTAATTAATAACAAGTCCTTGATCACAGTGGGCCTCATTTTTATTACTAATTAGCTAGTTTTTGTGGGTGATGGTGGAGGTAGGGGGTTTTAACACCATTTATGTGATATACAGTGCCCTGTGTAATGTTTGGACAAAGACATTTTTCCTCGATTTACCCCTCTGCTCCACGGTTTAAAATTAAACAAACAATTCAGATATGATTAAGATGCAAAATATAGACTTTCATCTAAGAGGATTTGCATATATTTTGGTCACACCATGCAGAAATGACAACACTTTTTCTACATGGTCCCAAAATTTTAGGGCACCATAATGTTTGGACACAGTAATGGCAGGTCTATTAAAGCTATCATATTTAGGACTTTGTCTCGCATCCCTTGCATGCAGTGACTGCATGAAGTATGTGATTATTAGACATTACCAAGTGCTGAGAATTTTCTCTGGTAATACTCTGCCAAGCCTCTAATACAGCCATCTTCAGCTCCTGCTTGTTTTAGGGGCTCATCCCCTTAAATTTTCTCTTCAGCATATGGCAGGCATGCTCAATTGGATTTAAATCAGGTGACTTTCTTGTCCATCCAAGAATTTTCCATTCCTTGGCTTTGGAAAACTCCTGTGTTGACTAAGCAGTATGTTTGGGATCATTACCTTGTTGTAGGATGAAGCACTGTCCAATGATTTTGGAGGCATTTTCTGGAACCTAGGTGTTTCTATACACCTTGTAATTCATTGTGCAGCTGCCATCAGCAGTTCCAGCTTCAATGAAGAGAAGTGTCCTGGTATCTGTGGCAGCCATACATGCCCAAGCCATAACACCCCCAGCCCCATGCTTATTAGATGAGTTGTTATGTATCTAGGGCTGTTCCTTTTTGTCTCCACACTTTGCTCTTGCCATCACCCTAATGTAGGTTCATCTTTTTCTTGGCTGTCAACAAGACCTTTTTCCAGAATTCTGCAGGTTCTTTTAAGTTCTTTTTCACTATCTGTAATTTGGCCATCTCTTTTTTTTGGCAAACTAGGGGTTTTCATTTTGCAGTGTGGCCTCTGTATTTCTGTTCATGAAGTCTTCTGCAGATAATACTCTCCGACACATCCACATCTGCCTTCTGAAAACAGCTTCTGATCTGTCATACAAATATTTGGGGCTTTTTCTTTGAAAAAGCAAAGATTCTGTCATCAGCAGTGGAGGTCTTCCTTGGCCTCTTTGTGATTTCTGAGCTCACCAGTGTATTCTTTCTTCTTAGTGATATTCCAGACAGTCGATTTAAGTCAACCTAAGGTTTTACCAATGTCTTGAATTATTTTATTCTTGTTTTCCAGCCACAATGATTTCTTTGACTTTCATTGATAGAGCTCTCTCTCATCCTCATGTTGAACAGTGCTAACTACTAGTGATGGGCCGCTTGATACTCAGGTTTCGACACTGTGTCGAGCTTTCGAAGCACTGGAGATCGAAGTGCCGCTTCGAGGCTTGTTTCAAATGTGCCCATCACGTGATTTTTGAGTCATGCTAGCATAATAACGTCATTGATATCTGCGCAGTCTGCAGTCAATTTGGTCACTCACTGGTCTGCTAAAATGCTTTGGCTCAAAGCGTAAAAGCAGTTGTTCCTGCTACAGCGATAAGATGCACTAACCCGAGTCCAAATCCTAATTGGGGCTCGCATATGTTGAAATAAGGATTTTGTATAAAACAGTTAAGTAGTACTTGTCTGAAAGTTAATAAATATATTTTGGAGACATTATGAACGATTTACATGGGGCACCTTTGTCCTTGGTGTGGAATCGTGTCCACCTAGAATCTGTAACAAATTAATGAGCGTATTTTGTGTAAGGTAGCACGTATTATAACAATCCAGAATCTACTCTACCCCATGTCGATCATATCACAGAGGCTAAGAAACGCTTCACTAAAGCCGACGTGGTCATTACACCAGTATATGCGCAAGGCACTGCTCAATAAACGTTTTTACTATTCAGTGATTCCCAGATCTGTAGCTGATTTGTATTATTGATTTCCAAAAAGCAATGTGAGTAAAAGCGTGTGCTGCATAACTAATCACAACTGTCTTTAAAACAGAATCAGCGCCATCCACAGTGGCTTCTGCAATTTTAGGAAAGCTTTGGGATTTCTGCGTTAATGAGACAAAAAAGTTGTAAAGAAACTTTGCGAATTCATCCAGAGGTGAACATAAAGATCACTCAAGTACTGACAAGAAGGAGCAGCTGGATAAGCACATCTGGAGCCAAACTTTCAAAAAAGCACCTGACTTTGTCAGCAACATCCTTTCCTTCTGAATGCATCTTATCAAAGGCTGCGCTGGGGGGGGTAAATAAGTAATCTTCTGAACTGCAACACAACAGATAAATCATTGATGTAAATAGAATTATTGAAAGACTAAGCTTTTGCCGTTTCTATATTCTTAAACCATCTTCCAGTAACACAATCCCCGCAGTCACTGTCACATTTAACGTTCCCTGCTCCTTAACCTGTCTTGTTACCCAAAGCATCAAAACTCAGTTTCATTCAAGGCTTTACCGTTCTTCCTTTCATAGACATGAAATAAGACACACATTTCCTCTACATACGTGTCCAATAATAATAGTAAACTGGCAAGAACGAGAAAAAGCACAAGATGGGAATATTCATTACAAGAGCCTTGGCATCAGGGTGAGAATGTGCCTTGTCACCCATGACGTGAGCTCGTCTGCCACCCCTCAGTTGCACTGGCACACGTTACACACGGGTGGCCAATGCAATGGAGAATACCGACAATGTACACCTTCAGAAGTGGAATAAGTCAACTGTATAAGTAGAACATTTCAGATAAACTATGAATTTTGTTAATCATAAACAATGCAACATAACTATTATATGTGTTGTTACTTTTTATTTATTCTCACCAAACGTTACATATCTACATGGGAAATGAACATGGGTAATATGTTTATAATCATTCTCACTAAAATACACTGTCAAAATATATTAATGAGCAAACTGAGACACATTGGCCTTTAGGAAATATCAAAAAGCGTATGCGCTGTCATTTAGGACAGAATGTATTGTTAACGTCACGCACTCTCTACTGACGCGATGTCACGAAGAAAAAGAATCAGCACAGTCCATGCAAACTCATATCCTCCTATGTTTTTGACCTTATGATTAATTGTCAATATCAAATCAATAAAGTCATTTTAAGAAGATGACAAGTCTGCTATATTCAGTTCAATTAACTACGGCGGCCCAACCTTCCCTCGACAGCTTGATTCGCTCGCTATCCGTCGTGACGCAATCTCAGTACTACACATGTCCGAGGCTTCGAATCTGCTCGAGGCTTCGAAGCCTCTGTTAACCCAGTGCGCATGTTCGAGGCATCGAAGATCCGTCATGCTGCAATCTCAGTACTACACATGTCTGCTCGAGGCTTCATGATGCAATCTCAGTACGCATGTCTGCTCAGTGCTTCTAACCAAGCTTGACGATTCCAGTGTGCATGTCTGCTTAGTGCTTCGAATCATTATTCATCGAGCTCCCGTTTGAAGTACATATGGCATCAACAGAGTTCAAAAACTCGACAGAGTTCCCATTGAAATGAATGTTTGTGGATGATCCATACATGTTAAATGATTGTGCCCGATAATACTTTGTGGCAAAAAATAAAATTATAAATTATACATCATACAAATGCTGACTTGCAGAATGCATAATGCTGCAAAGAAGAGCTTTAGTAATACGGGTGACGACACATCTCTCACTATGATACTCTCATAAATATCCATTCTTCACCTCATGCAACGTTTTCATGCAACACTGAATGTATATCATATAGTATACATCTATATATCATTGTTTTTGTCTTACATACATACATAAATACATACATACATACAGCGCATCCGGAAAGTATTCACAGCGCATCACTTTTTCCACATTTTATTATGTTACAGCCTTATTAATGGATTAAATTCATTTTTTTCCCCAGAATTCTACACACAACACCCCATAATGACAACGTGAAAAAAGTTTACTTGAGGTTTTTGCAAATTTATTAAAAGTAAAAAAACTGAGAAATCCCATGTACATAAGTATTCACGGCCTTTGCTCAATACTTTATCGATGCACCTTTGGCAGCAATTACAGCCTCAAGTCTTGTTGAATATGATGCCACAAGCTTGGCACACCAATCCTTGGCCAGTTTCGCCCATTCCTCTTTGCAGCACCTCTCAAGCTCCATCACGTTGGATGGGAAGCGTCGGTGCACAGCAATTTTAAGATCTCTCCAGAGATGTTCAATCGGATTCAAGTCTGGGCTCTGGCTGGGCCACTCAAGGACATTCACAGAGTTGTCCTGAAGCCACTCCTTTGATATCTTGGCTGTGTGCTTAGGGTCATTGTCCTGTTGAAAGATGAACCGTCGCCCCAGTCTGAGGTCAAGAGCGCTATGGAGCAGGTTTTCATCCAGAGTTTCTCTGTACATTGCTGCAGTCATCTTTCCCTTTATCCTGACTAATCTCCCAGTTCCTGCCGCTGAAAAACATCCCCACAGCATGACGCTGCCACCACCATACTTCACTGTAGGGATGGTGCCAGGTTTCCCCCAAATGTGACGCCTGGCATTCACACCAAAGAGTTCAATCTTTGTCTCATCAGACCAGAGAATTTTGTTTCTCATGGTCTGAGAGTCCTCCAGGTGCCTTTTGGCAAACTCCAGGTGGGCTGCCACGTGCCTTTTACTAAGGAGTGGCTTCTGTCTGGCCACTCAACCATACAGGCCTGATTGGTGGATTGCTGCAGAGATGGTTGTCCTTCTGGAAGGTTCTCCTCTCTCCACAGAGGACCTCTGACAGAGTGACCATCGGGTTCTTGGTCACCTCCCTGACTAAGGCCCTTCTCCCCCGATCGCTCAGTTTAGATGGCCGGCCAGCTCTAGGAAGAGTCCTGGTGGTTTCGAACTTCTTCCACTTACGGATGATGGAGGCCACTGTGCTCATTGGGACCTTCAAAGCAGCAGAAATTTTTCTGTAACCTTCCCCAGATTTGTGCCTCGAGACAATCCTGTCTCGGAGGTCTACAGACAATTACTTTGACTTCATGCTTGGTTTGTGCTCTGACATGAACTGTCAACTGTGGGACCTTATATAGACAGGTGTGTGCCTTTCCAAATCATGTCCAACCAACTAAATTTACCACAGGTGGACTCCAATTAAGCTGCAGAAACATCTCAAGGATGATCAGGGGAAACAGGATGCACCTGAGCTCAATTTCGAGCTTCATGCCAAAGGCTGTGAATACTTATGTACACGTGCTTTCTCAGTTTTTTTATTTTTAATAAATTTCCAAAACCCTCAAGTAAACTTTTTTCATGTTGTCATTATGGGGTGTTGTGTGTAGAATTCTGAGGAAAAAAAATGACCTTGAAGATGTGTTCACGAGGGAGGGATGCTGTTGTTAAAAGCAAATGCTTTTTCAGCAGCAGGTCCAGATGTGTTTATCCCCCTGCTTTTTGTTGTTGCCTCAGCACTCAAGAGGATCTTTAATGCCGACCTTGATACGTGCACTGCTCACTTGATCCATGCACTGCTCACCTTGGAGTGTCTTGTGTGTCGGTGACTGATCTGTGCCGTGTCTCTCAGCCTCTCTGATGTGCTCCGGATTGACACCTTTGAATGTTTGGTGCAGCAGAGCAAATTCAACCTGATCTACCACAGTGGGTTTGTTTTCACCTTATTCAATGGAGGTGTTCATGGACGTCAAATGGCAATGAATAGAAGATGAATTAATGTAAATACGTGAGCTGCCTTACGCAATTAGTCATCGCATTTTGATGGCGATTCTATGTGGGGATGATTCCCGAACAGATCTCTTATGCGATCCTTCCACAGTATCTCCAAAATTATTTAGTTCAAATTGGTTATAAAGATTTCACTCGAGATTATTTTTTTAATTATGATGAGTCTTTAATTCGGATCGAACTCGGGCTAGCACTACGCTCAGAATTTGAAAAGCAACCACCTTAGTTAATTGAGCCACTGACGGTGTCTTGTCTTCGTAGCGAACTCGTTACTTTTGTGCTCCAAAAAATATTATAAAGTATTAATAAATGAAATATTTTAATACTTGATCGAATAATGACATCTGTGATTTAAGGATTTCACCTTTTCTTTCTCAAATGTGCTTACCTATATCATGGCAAAGCACAGGGATAAGCCTTTATTTTCTGTCTACTCCGTTTTAATTAAGTCAGACCAAAGAAAACATTTAAAGTTATTAAATGTGATCTCAAGAAAAGATCAGGGTTAATTATAATACTAATAACAGGAGCGATTATAATGATACAGTGCAAAAGTAAATACTAATTGAAAGAGCCGGGAATCCATGAGTGAGGAGTCTTATTTTGTTTAACTCTTGCTATCGTATAGTGCATTCTGCCTGTCGGCGTTAGTTATATTTATATTTTTTAGACATCAGACACTAGAAGCTGCTGATGAACCCTTCTCTTCGTTGTCAGTCTGTAGCTGCGAAAAAATAAAAGCAATAAGAGTTTTAACAGACGTCAATGAAGTGGATCATACGTTTCTGTAACGTTAATGAAAATGGCCAGGAGGTGTCACTAGACAGGTGAGTGTCAAATGCTTCGAAGCTTCGATACGATTTCCGACACAATTGCTTCAAATGTGTTGATGCTTCGTGAGGCTTCACTCCGCCCATCACTACCAACTACAGACTCCAAAGGAAGTCTGTATGTAGAAACAAGCCTGGGTATCGTATGCCTGCAATAATGAAGCAATTAACTGATTAATTACAAACACCTGTGACACCAATTGTCCCAAAGATTATGAAACTGGCCTTGGCCATGTAGAAAAGGTGTTGTCATTACTACATGGTGTGACTGAAGTGTATGCAAATACCCTAAATGAAAGTCTGCAATGTACACTTTAAACACATCTGAATTGTCCAATTTGTAATTTGAAACTGTGGAGCAGTTGAAACTGAGAGCATTGTATGGTACCAATAAGAGGACCTTTTTAATTCTTGCAGTTTTTGTTTACTGTTACTTTTGTTTGTTATACAACTTCTTCTATAATCCATGAAACATTAATAATAATAATATTAATAAAAGAAATCAGCTTGTAAGTTCTCCTAAACTCTGAGGCAGCAACAAATCCTTCTCTGAAATCACTAGAAATGTCTATTGTCCTTCTGACGGTGCAAATCTGAATATTCCAGTCTGAAATGCCAAAGATTCTTCATTTTTTAATCAAGGTGATAACACTTCCTGATTATGAATGGATCAAGTGATATATCGATCAAGCAACACATAGCTCCAATTACCTACATAAGTGACATGGAAACTGTAAAGGTATGCTCAGTTTTTCAAATGTAGTTTCATCAACAATGACAGAAACAAAATCTGTTGTGTTGTCATTCATCCAAGGTTAGGATTTATCTAATTTTAGGAGTTAATGAGAAATTGGTGATCTTTAGTTAAGCTCAAACATTAATTATTCAATTGAAAAGGGTATAACTTACTTTTTCACAATTGTATGTCTGTTAATTTTCCAGGTCAGCTTGTTTCACTGTAGTGTCACGTGAGCTGAAAGCCAAATCCAGGAGCACCTGAATCCCAGCAGGAAACAATTGTGGGTAGAACACCAGCTAATTACACAAGTACATGCACTAGATCTTACAAAATTTAGAGTCAACAATTAAACTAAAAAGCACAGCTACTGTATATACTGTCAAAGAAACCACATAATATCCACCAAGAAACTATAAAGACACTGGACAGAACATACAAAGCATACAACAATTGATTAAACTGGAAATCAAACACACATTACTGTAACTGTGAAGAAGCAACATTAATTATGATGGTGCCATCTTAAATCTTCCAGACAGACATGGAAGCGGGGATAAGCAATAGTTGTGTATAAAAACAATTATTAAATATTCAAAATATACAATTGAAAGCAATAACAATTCCAAAAACTTACATTTATTGGAAAGTGAACATAGAAAGACAAAAATGTTATTATAGGTACCTTAGCTTTAACACAAAAGGTCAAAATACAGCAAGAGTATTCACTACAAACTAAACGAGAAACGTTCACATTTGCCGTTAATGGTAGGGTCAGTTACACTGCTTATACTTAATGGAACATTTACCCTTGTTTCTTTCTCTTTTTTTTTTTTTTTTTTTTTATAAATACATTTCTGCCGATTTTATGCACCAATGTAAATATGCAAATACTATAATCTGTGTTTAAATCTTTTAGAAACAAATACCTTTGTTTTTATATAGCACTTTTGGCACACTAAACACAATCACAACATGCATTACAAGTACTGAGATAGAATATATTTGTTTACATTTATTTTGTATAGCTGGAGCACAATTAGATTGAAGATACACGGAGATGCAAGGACATAACCAGTAATCCTATGGCGCAAAGTCCAATTGTCTGTAAAATCTGAATTTTAAATGTTTTTGAGGTGTGGTGGCGTATATATATAGCACATTACTAGCTCGCTGCTTATTCATAGTGCCACAGATGCTAGTCCAGCTGCTTGACAGATCCAGTATCTTGGCTTCAAATACCACACCAATGTGATTTTCTGGTATTTGGGTGGTTTTCCGTATCAAATCCTTAAAGACATGCTTGTTAAGTGAACTGGTGATGCTAAACTGGTCCTGCCTGAATGTGCCTGCAGGTTTGTGTAGAAGTGGGTCCTATGATGAACTGATGCATTACCCAGGGTGGTTCCAAATTGTGCCCAATACTGCTGGTACAGGTTCTAGCTACCTGTAAAGTTGAACTGGATTTATTGTGTTTGAGAAGTTAATGTTAAATTTTATATATGCAGTCACTTTTATGAAAAAACATCAACAATGACTTGCTCTTGTCTAGGTTATTGCAACACTTCACAATTGGTGCAAAAATCCATTAACTTTTCTATATTGTATTGTCAATGTAAATTCAAAAACTATTTAGCCCACTGATCCAGCTATTTCCCAAACTCGTTGTCCCCGTGTACAGGAGCATCTCAGTAAATTAGAATATCATTGAAAAGCTAATTTATTTCAGTAATTCAATTCAAAAAGTGAAACTCATATATAGATTCATTGCACACAGTGTGATATACAGTGTATCCAGAAAGTATTCACAGCGCATCACTTTTTCCACATTTTGTTATGTTACAGCCTTATTCTAAAATGGATTAAATTCATTTATTTCCTCAGAATTCTACACACAACACCCCATAATGACAATGTGAAAAAAGTTTGAGGTTTTTGCAAATTTATTAAAAATAAAAAAAACTGAGAAATCCCATGTCCATAAGTATTCACAGCCTTTGCTCAATACTTTGTCGATGCACCTTTGGCAGCAATTACAGCCTCAAGTCTTTTTGAATATGATGCCACAAGCTTGGCACACCTATCCTTGGCCAGTTTTGCCCATTCCTCTTTGCAGCACCTCTCAAGCTCCATCAGGTAGGATGGGAAGCGTTGGTGCACAGCCATTTTAAGATCTCTCCAGAGATGTTCAATCAGATTCAAGTCTGGGCCATTCAAGGACATTCAGAGAGTTGTCCTGAAGCCACTCCTTTGATATCTTGGCTGTGTGCTTAGGGTCGTTGTCCTGCTGAAAGATGAACCGTCGCCCCAGTCTGAGGTCAAGAGCACTCTGGAGCAGGTTTTCATCCAGGATGTCTCTGTACATTGCTGCAGTCATCTTTCCCTTTATCCTGACTAGTCTCACAGTTCCTGCCGCTGAAAAAAATCCCCACAGCATGATGCTGCCACCTCCATGCTTCACTGTAGGGATGGTATTGGCCTGGTGATGAGCGGTGCCTGGTTTCCTCCAAACGTGACACCTGGCATTCACACCAAAGAGTTCAATCTTTGTCTCATCAGACCAGAGAATTTTCTTTCTCACGGTTGAGAGTCCTTCAGGTGCCTTTTGGCAAACTCCCGTTGGGCTGCCGTGTGCCTTTTACTAAGGAGTGGCTTCCGTCTGGCCACTCAACCATACAGGCCTGATTGGTGGATTGCTGCAGAGATGGTTGTCCTTCTGGAAGGTTCTCCTCTCTCCACAGAGGACCTCTGACAAAGTGACCATCGGGTTCTTGGTCACCTCCCTGACTAAGGCCCTTCTCCCCCGATCGCTTAGTTTAGATGGCCAGCCAGCTCTAGGAAAAGTCCTGGTAGTTTCGAACATCTTCCACTTACGGATGATGGAGGCCACTGTGCTCATTGGGACCTTCAAAGCAGTAGAAATTTTTCTGTAACCTTCCCCAGATTTGTGCCTCGAGACAATCCTGTCTTGGAGGTCTACAGACAATTCCTTTGACTTCATGCTTGGTTTGTGCTCTGACATGAACTGTCAACTGTGGGACCTTATATAGACAGGTGTGTGCCTTTCCAAATCATGTTCAGTCAACTGAATTTACCACAGGTGGACTCCAATGAAGCTGCAGAAACATCTCAAGGGTGATCAGGGGAAACAGGATGCACCTGAGCTCAATTTTGAGCTTCATGGCAAAGGCTGTGAATACTTATGTACATGTGTTTTCTCATTTTTTTTTATTTTTAATAAATTTGCAAAAACCTCAAGTAAACTTTTTTTCACATTGTCATTATGGGGTGTTGTGTGTAGAATTCTGAGGAAAAAAATGAATTTAATCCATTTTGGAATAAGGCTGTAACATAACAAAATGTGGAAAAAGTGATGCGCTGTTAATACTTTCCGGATGCACTGTATTTCAAGCGTTTATTTATTTACATATTGCTGATTATGGCTTATAGCTAATGAAAACACAAAATTAAGTATCACGGAAAATTAGAATATTGTGAGAAAGTTAAATATCGTACACTCCTGGTGTCCCGCTCCACTCAGCTAATTAACCCAAAACACCTGCAAAGGTGTCCTGAGCCTTTAAATGGTCTCTCACTCTGGTTTAGTAGGCCACACAATCATGGGGAAAGACTACTGACTTGACAGTTGTCCAGAAGACAGTCATTGACACCCACCACAAGGAGGGTAAGCCACAAAAGGTCATTGCTAAAGAAGCTGGCTGTTCACAGAGTGCTGTATCCAAGCATATTAATGGAAAGTTGAGTGGAAGGAAAAATGTGGCGGAAAAAGGTGCACAAGCAACAGGGATAACCGCAGCCTTGAGAAGATTGTGAAGCACAGGAGTGAACTGCGGCTGGAGTCAGTGCTTCAAGAGCCACCACACACAGACGTATCCTTACCTGGGCTAAGGAGAAAACGGACTGGACTGTTGCTCAGTGGTCCAAAGTCCTCTTTTCAGATGAATGTAAATTTTGCATTTCATTTGGAAATCAAGGTCCCAGAGTCTGGAGGAAGAGTGGGGAGGCACAGAATCCAAGTTGCTTGAGGTCCAGTGTGAAGTTTCCACAGTCAGTGATGATTTAGGGAGCCATGTCATCTGCTGTGTTTTATCAAGCCCAAAGTCAGCGCAGCCGTCTACCAAGAAATTTTAGAGCACTTCATGCTTCCCCCTGCTGACAAGCTTTATTGAGATGCTGATTTCATTTTCCAGCAGGACTTGGCACCGGCCCACACTGCCAAAGGTATAAATACCTGGTTTAATGACCATGGTATCACTGTGCTTGACTGGCCAGCAAACTCACCTGACCTAAACCCCACAGAGAATCTATGAGGTATTGTCAAGAGGAAGATGAGAGACATCAGACCCAACAATGCAGACGAGCTGAAGGCCGCTATCAAAGCATCCTGGGCTTCCATAAAACCTTAGCAGTGCCACAGGCTGATCGCCTCCATGCCACACCACATTGATGCAGTAATTCATGCAAAAGGAGCCCAGACTAAGTAATGAGTGCGTACATGGACATACTTTTCAGTAGACCAAAATGTCTGTATTAATTTTTTTTTAATTGGTCTTATGTAATTTTCTAATTTTCTGAGATACTTGATTTTGAGTTTTCATTACCTGTAAGCCACCATAATCAGCACAAAGAAAGAAAATAAACTCTTGAAATATATCACTCCGTGTGTAATATCTATTTAATATGAGTTTCACTTTTTTGAATTGAATTACTGAAATAAATTATCTTTTTGATGACATTCTAATTTATTGAGATGCACCTGTATGTGTATGAATTTTTAAATGTATGAACAAGTTATAAAAGGGAACATAATAAAATTTGCCAACCCACTGTATAAAATTTAGTGGTGAAGGAGCATAATTACAACACTGTGTATAATAATTTAATAGAAATATTAAACCAAAATTAAAACTTGATTTGCAAAGTAAATTATTTAAAACACCAAAATATGGGAAGAAGAAATTATATACACATTTATTGTCATTATTTTAGGTTTAACGCAATAGAAAAATAGACACTTTTATGTACTCTTTAGAGATAACTCGTATTCATGGTTTTAAAGCAGGGCATAAACAGACTAATTAAAATAATTGTAAACAGAATTAAAAAATCTGTTTCCAAAATAAATAACATTAGCTTATTAAAAAATAAAACCATCACCATATATATCCCATGCAATCAAAAAATGGGATATATTTTTTGTTTAAACAGTAAACCCAGGTATGAACTTTTTATCTTTACAGAGCATACTATTTTTTAAATTAATGTATTCCAACATTATTTACATTATGTCACTTTATATGATTTTGCATAATAGCACCCAGTCAATGTAACATTTGCTTCAAATTATAAGAGTGAAGAACTGTTTAAATAAAAGCTCTGCAAAACCAACAGAAACACTGATAAACTGAAGCAGAATACTCAGAAGAATGTTAGAGGGAATGATTCAGTACAGCAAAATATAAGACTGCAGGTAATCTGAATAATTAATGCTGGATGCATTTACTAAAGATCAACTGATTGCAGACTTTTCTCCATGCTGTTTAGATTACCTGTCTTTACTCTACAGTGCTTGATTAATTTAGTATATATAAAAAACAATTTAGTTGTCAATCTTAATAAACACTTTTCCTCTTGAAAATATTTTGATAGCCTCCTCAACCTCAGAGAGCTTCTTGTCAAGCTCAGTTCTTCGTGCTTGTATACTCAGCGTGTCAGCTCTCACAGGGAGAGACAGCAATTCCTTTACCAGATTCTTCTGAGCTGCAAAACATGCAAGGCAAAGATAAGTACTCAGAGCTACATTTTATAACATGACATTTTTAGTTTATGTGAATATTAAAGATGCATAAAATATTGTACATATTTTCTCATAAAATAATTATTACAAAATAAAGTAGTAGCAAGTCTGACATAAAAGGAATAAATAACCTAATAAATTAATATTTCCTGACATTTTAGGTTTTAGCACATGGCAACATGGCACATTAAGCCAGTATTTTCAATAAGCAAATTAAAACTAATGTTCGCTAGTCAATGATTTATTCATTTTTATTCAGCATTCTGTTTGAGAAATTATGCTAAGACATTTTCTGCATTAGTACCCATCGGTATGGAAGAAATGTTTACCTTTTGATTTAAATAATAGTTACAAAAGATAAGATTTTGTTTTCAAATACTTTTATATAAAGGTTACAGCAAATATGTCCTCTATGTATGTCTGTGGTTAATGGTCTTTCTACCAAAGGATCCAATAAACAACATAATGAATGACTGTCAAACATTATTGCCATTCCTTTATACCAATGGCAATACACCTGGAAAACTCCTGACTGTCCTTTCTTGATAGTAACATTCTAGGGGGTGTGTGGGTGCACATAAAATTTATCTATTTAACGAGCTTCTGTAAAATGTCAGATTTCCCGCTGGACAAAAATAAAGTTTTACTTATCTAAAATCCTATTTTAAAATCAGACTGCCAATTTTCTAGGTAAAATGTTAGTATCAAATTGGGGAAAACTACTTCTACTGCCTCTAATAAACAGTTGTTAGTTTGAACTTAAGCTCAACAAAAAATTGCAGCATGCATAAAATCCTTCAAAACAAAATGTGCAAGTTATTACATCCTTCTATCTTCTATTCTTTTGTTCTGGCAGCAATGGACTCAAGATGGAAAACAACACCTATCCACACACATAATCCCTCATGTTAGGTTAGGTAAATTATGGCCAAATGAAGGTCAATTAAACTGAAATACAGGAGGGGGGAAATCCATACAGAAAAAGGAGGAACTTGCAGACTCCAAAGATACAGCAACACATCTGAGAATTAAACTCACAACAACTATCTTTAAGGGTTACGAAGTCGCCTGAATGCTTAGTAATACCACAGTTTCTTAAAATAAACTAGATGGCAAATGCCCTCAGTTATATTGCTTCTGGTTAATGGAATATATCAAAAGTATGCTATGTAACTAAACATTTTGTTGTATATAATATTGGTATTGTTTATTCTTGAACATGCCACATACAATTGCTCATTAGTAAAACATACCATAGATCAATAGCTGCTTTTTCTATAGACTATGTCTTTTTTTGATAGTGACTGCAGAGCAGAATTTAATAGGAAACTGTGTTGTTTTGAACTAACGCAAGGAATAATGCAGATCTGGAGTATAATTTTTCCCTGCAGAACATTCTGTAAAATAGTAGCTCCCATCAGACAACAAACAACAGTACAAGTCAATTGCAACCAATTAGAACTTAAATAAACACCAAATAAACATACACAATTGAAAAAGATGGAAAGTCAAATCAAAAGTACAGTAAACAGCATACCTAACCTTGCATTGGGCACCACATACATATCACAGAACAGTAGCAAGCCAACTGAACTAAACTCGTATTTAGATGTGGGTTTACATCTCTTTCACTCGAGTATTTGTGCCACACATGTGTACACCTTGGGGGGAATGCTGGATGAATTATTATTATTATTAATACATTTCTTTTTTTTTTTTTTTCCACTTTACTAATATGTGTCTTTATCCCAAAAAGCCATAGCCAGACAGTAAAGTTCTGATACTGAATCCTGTTTTACTTTATTTACAACCTGCACATTTCCACAGCCCATCCAAAGAATTAAACACTAAGCATTGTGCAGAAAAGAACATATGAAAAGAAATTATATCATGAACTACTACAGCACTCACACCCTCTCTGATGTGTCCATAGGAGACTGCTTAATTGAGCTGTGCTAGCTTTTAAACTGATGAAAGGATGCTGACAGTCCCAGCTTGTCATGAACCAGAGGTCACCACTTCCCCCTCTACTTCTGTCTCCCTACCTTTTTGTTTCTGGCGGGGCAACACCTAAGCTCACAGTCCAGGGTCTGGCAAGGACTGGAGCTTTAAAGTGTGGTTGGCTAACCACATCTAACTTTGGTCTTGCCAAACTTTCCTCTGACAACTTCACAGCTCACTTTCCACCCCATCTATTTTTCCTGTGCTGGATACCATCCCTTCTTCACTCACTTGTCTACACTACTAGTCAGTGCCAGCATCTGTATTCTCTCTCCTTCATTTGCATAAACCGTTAAGCACTGAACAGAAAAAAGGATGTTGCCTGTTAGTATAGCCTACTAGCCAACTCTGGCTAATTTTCTTTTTTTCCTTATAACATCCAATTTCAGCCAAATCAAAACTTTTTTATTGTAGGGGTTGTTTTTAACCCCTAAACATTGAAATAGCAGAATGTCCTTTCTTAGTAGATACCTACTGCCCTAGATGTACAATCATGCCAAATTTCAGTTTAACTAATCAGGAAATAGCATTTCTGTTGATGAGTGAGTGAGCTATGCATTTTATGTATAAGAGAAAAGAAAAATTATTCAAAAAAAAAAATGCAATATAGCATTATAATTCATTTTCATGGTGAAACACCCTTTTCTTTTGATGGATAACCAAAAACAGTAATGAAGTAGATATGGTCAATAATCACTTTGGTCTTACAGCCCATTTTTCTCTGTGGACAGGTGTACTAAAGTTGGACCGCCGAAAAACTTCTCTTCAGGATTTAGCAACTTGTTACTCTACAGCAGGGGTTCTTAACCTGAGGTCCATGGACCCCCTAGATTTTTTTTTTATGCAAGTATTTATCTCACCTTAGCCTAATGCGGGAGAAAAATAATATACAAGAAAAATAACGACCACCGTACAGCACGCACCCCCATCCCAATCAACGGTTTTCCATTGAAAGAAATGAAAGAAAACGCACCCTGCAACTGCTTACAGCACCGACCGCTAGGCATTTCTTGACTTCCCATATTTACCATTTAGACGTGTGTCATCATTCCCTGCACGACCGCCATCTTGTGCCACTCCATAAGAGCAAGTTTAATTCTCATTTTCCATGGTATATCGTGGCTTCATTATCTTCTCATATACTGGTGAGGATTAATTGACCACAATTTCTTTCAAGTGTGCCTGGTTGAAAAGTGATGTGTGAATCAGGGTTTTCAGCAGTTGTTTCTATCAAAACGAAAAGCTGAAATAGATTGGATGTCAAAGATGATATGCGTGTGACCTTGTCGAAGACCTCTCCACAGTTTCATTTTCTTGTTCAACGCAAACAAGAACAGTCTTCTCATTGAAATAAAGTAGATAATGAGGGAGTAGAAAACGTAGTAGTAGTAATGTTAGTAGAAAACATAGTAGATCTGTTTTAATTTGCACAAGAGGATTGTATTTCATAATTATAATGAGTGGCCATTACTTTTTGCATAAAAATGAGTGTTTTTTTAGATTGTTTACTTTAAAGTTTAGTAATACTTTGTGTATGTCATATATATATATATATGAGACAATCAAATCTCGATAAATAAAGCACATTTTATTCATTGCATGCAAAGTTGTGTTTGTGTGAATATTTCTGGGGAAGGGGGTCCCACAGCTTTCATCAGACACTTAAAGGGGTCAATGACTCAAAAAGGTTAAGAATCACTGCTCTACAGTAATAGCAAGGATACAACATTAGATGTCTACAACACACTACAGTTTTCCTTAAGAAACAGGCCAAAAATGCCACCTTTAAAATATTTTAACAAAGAATGCAACATTTCACTTATAGCAATCAGTACACATGCACTATATTCACAGTGAATACTAAACCAAAAATATTCTACTTTCTGACTTTATTATCTTCACTTTAACCAGTAGCAATAAATACATATTAAGATTAATGCAGAAGAATAGCAAAGATAATGTAGAATTCTTAACCTTACTTTCTTTCAGCGAGTTAAGGGTTTCTTGCTTTTCTTTCTCAGGCATCATGCTGTGGCCAGGTGGCATTGATGGATCAGGCTGATTTTTCTTCCTCTCTTCTCTCTCACGTTGCCACTGGTCCTTGCGTTCTTGTAAGCTGCAGCATTGTATGAAGAGGAAGAAAAGGGAAAAAATGCATGAGGAGATAATTAGTTTGATGGACTGAACTTCAGGCTTTTTATAAATATACTATGAAAATTTCTTGTTTTTTTTCTATAAAATTTAAAGGATGTTTAAAAATGTTTTATTATATTTAATGCATAATCAATTAACCATTTTCTTTCAAGTCTACACATCTAATCAGTTCCCTTACTACTGGGGAATCCGTCCTTTCTGTTTGGTATTGTACTCCTCCTGTTCCACCTTCTTCTTTTCTACAACATCAGATAACAACTGTAGAGACTTTGATCGACGAAGTGTTGATGATTTAGCATTCCTAGCATTATGACTCACAAAGTCAACAAGTGATCCGCTGACTTGAATCTGCAACATAAGAAAAAGTCAAATATCACAAGACTGCTGTACAAAGAGTAATAATGTTCCATTATTAAAACTCAAATGTAACAACAAGTAAGCTATCTCACAAAGAACTAAAAATTGAAAAACCATAATATCCATTAAAATATATATCCATCAAATATGGGGCTCACAGAAGCAGGATGGACCTTACATTTAGTCAGAAATTAGGATAAAGTGAGCACACAATGGACCACTAGAGTACTACTTTTACACCTTGAGTCCAGATTGTTCAAGTTTAGTTGCATGTGTGACAACACAATACCTGGATGGTGTCCATATGGCATTGACAGAAGAAAAAGAAAAAAGGATAGTACCAATAGTTACATGATGTTCTATTGTTAATTCTCCCTTATTAAGTTATTTTTTATATATTTTATATATTAATATAAGGTAGTCATTGTACATGTTGATATTTATTGATTTATTGAGTTAAGGACTATTTACTGTCTTATATTTTTCTAATGCACAGTCTTAAGAGTTCAGCTACTAAGTATTTCACTACACATTGTAGTATGTATAAGAACAAACAATACAGATACTGAATATAACACTTTAAATACAACATAACACATAACAGTTACATTAGGTAGGCTCATCCACTTAACAGTCGAAACATCCTGGAAATCGAACAGTATGAGTGTTAACAGTCCTGTACCGTTTGTCAGAATGAAAGAGGGTAAAAATAAACTACCTAAGCTGACTGAATGCATTAAAAATACTTTTAACTTTTCTAAGGCAGCGAGAATTATCTATGTTCTAGACCAGCAGTTCTCAAACTGAGGTCCGCAGTCCCCGAAGCGGTTTCGGTTGGACTGTGAGAAACAATTGCATATTTATACTATGTATATTTTTATAATTATTAACTTTTATCATCCGAGGGGAAGTAAGTGACTGAGCTCCGTCGTTACCCCCACCACCTAGACCCGACCACTAATCCGCTGTTCCATTATTCGCTGCCACCGCATTGTTTTCCGACAGTTATCGCTCGGCACAAACCAGCCTTATTATTTTTATCATAATCAAAAATTATCGATTCTTTCGTAGAATCAAAACATTCGCAAACAGTTTTCATATATTTTAGAAGCAAATAAGAGTGCTAAAAGTGGATACAGAGAATCAACAAACAACATATTTTACATTTTTTGTGTTTTTAAGTGGTGAAATTGCCTGCTCAAAGCAAATGGTTAAGGCAAAACAGATGCATCCATCCCATTAAAATTTCAAATTAAATTTAATAACTAAGATGTACGTAATATTTTCTGAATAAATAATTGTCAAAATTTTTTTTATTCACAGCAGCCTGTACCTATGCAGTGCCGCGCAGTGGGTATGTGGCACCCTTGTGCAAAGTATTTGGCGCCCCCAATTTTCTTGAAATAATAATGATTTTTTAATTTTTAATAAAAGGGTCTGCAAGCCATTGAACAATTTCGTGCCCTGAGCTAAGCAGGTTCCACATCAGAATATACTGTGACCAGAGAGCATGGATTCAACTGTGTTCCTATAGATAACAGTAAAGTATTTGTTATTTTGTATTATTTATTAGATGGATAGATGGATGGATAGATACTTTATTAATCCCTAAGGGGAAATTCACATACTCCAGCAGCAGCATACTGATAAAAACAATATTAATTAAAGAGTGATAAAAACACAGTGCAAGTTAAAATGTGCAAGGTGGAGAGTGCGAGGCAGGTATAACAGTCGATAACATTGTATAATGTTACTGTTTACCCTCCCCCCCCCGCCAGTGGAACTGAAGAGTCGCATAGTGTGGGGGAGGAACGATCTCTTCAGCCTGTCAGTGGAGCAGGACATCTGATTGTATGGGTGGTTACCTACCAGAATGTTACCCGACTTGCTGGCCAACCCCAAGCGTTACCTGGTAGGTAACCACCCATACAATCAGATTGTGATTCAGACTGCGAATGCCATGAATGTAATTACCCCGATCTACATGCTGTCAAATGAACGAACCACACGCCGTAGCGCAGCGTTAGGGGCTTCGCCTCTGGCGCGGACGTTCGAGGTTCGATTCCTGAGAGGGGATGCAGTGAGTGTGTACGCCTGATGAGCCCAGAATTAGGGTGAAACACGTGTCGTGTACTCTTTGCATTATTTGACAGTAAAACTATTTCAACCATTCTATGATCTGCTTCTCGCAACTGAAAGAGGGCACCGTGGCGGATGTTAGCCGACTTGCTGACCAACCACAAGCATTACCTGGTAGGTAACCACCCAAACAATCAGATTGTGATTCAGACTACGAATGCCATGAAAATATATTATATATATATATATATATATATATATATATATTATATATATATATATATATATATATATATATATATATATATATATATATATATATATATATATATATACACGAGGGGGGACCCAAAAATAACCGGAATTTTGTTGTTGTTAGGTTGGTACTTGTAGTACGTGGTTGGGCCGCTAGGGCGATCTAGTTGCACTTCTTACAAGTCAGTCTGCCATGTGCCATCAGTCTGTAAGGTTGTGCTTGTGTTCAGTGAATTTTTTTGTAAAAGTAGGTTGCGCAACAGTGTGAGAAGGAAACGCCCTGATTTGTGGGAGTCGGGCGATTGGTTCTTTCATCATGACAACGCTCCATCTCACACTGCTCGTAGCATTCGCCAATTTTTGGCAAGAAACGGTATGACAACCCTGAACCACCCACTCGACTCACCGGATTTAGCTCCATGTGAATTCTTTTTGTTCCCTCGGATGAAAAAAGACTTGAAAGGAAGGCATTTTGCTGACGTCGAAGAGGTAAAACAAGAAACGACCAGAGCATTAATGGGCATTACTTCAGACGAATTTAAAAAATGTTTCGAACAATGGAACAAACAGTTAGATAAGTGTATTTCCGCCAATGGAGAGTACTTTAAAGGAGACTAATTGTAGTTTGTACAGAAAATTAAATTAAACACGTTTGAAAAATATTTTCCGGTTATTTTTGGGCCCACCCAATATTATACATACATACATACATACATACATACATACATACACACAAACACACACATACATAATTTAATATATATAAATATATATATAGTCCCAGTCCCACTTTGATATATATATATCTATATTTGCAGCTGGAGATCCACGAAGGGAGAAAAAATTAATCATGTATCATAAAGTAGTTTTTATTCCTGAGCTTTCAACCCCTATCAGGGGTCTTCATCAGAGGATAATGCTTAGACTTACAAGAATCAAAGGCAATATATAGCAACACATTATCTATACTAATAAAAGGCAAAGCCCTCACTTACTGACTCACTTATCACTAATTCTCCAACTTCCCGTGTAGGTAAAAGGCTGAAACTTGGCAGGCTCATTCCTTACAGCTTACTTACACTTCCCTGCACTAACCGAAACCAATGTACATACTTATTTCGGTGGTATGATGCCATTGTCGGCCGTCATATTGAACTTTCCAATGGTCTTTGTTACTTATGGGCCCATCTTCAAGAAATTTGGTACGTGGGTTCCCAATGCTAACTGAATCCTACTTACATACATATATACGTCCATAGCTTGCAGCTCGGTCGCCGTGTGAGGCGGCGTTGGGTCCCCCATCCCCATGCCTCCCACGTAGTTGGCTGCCTACCTATATAAGGCCGTCCGTCGCTCCGGTCTCTTCATTCCCTTCCTTGCTTCGCCACGGTATTCACATCTCCCTGCTGATAACTGCAGCCTTTTTACTTAATCCACGGCTTCTCCGCTGTTTTATTGTTCGTTTATTACGACTAAAGTTATTGTGTAGGTATTTTTGACTTAGTTTACATTGTTCAGGTACCCATTTCCTTTATCATTCCAACCGTACCCCCATTACCATGTCTATTGAGGTGATCACCATCGATCAAAGAACTGTGACTTACCGAGTGGTTTCCATGCCCGGAGATGGCGCCTGCCTTTTCCATTCTCTGTGTTACATATTGCACAGCCATATCAGGCTCACTCTTGATATCCGGAAGAACATTGTGTCTTATGTATTGAATGACTGGGACAGGTTCAAGGTGTGGACTGATGACGGTACAGGAGATAATTATACTACACAGGAGCACTATAAGAGTGAAATGCTTAAGCCCTTCACCTATGGTTCTGCATGTGAGTTGATGGCTGCCACTGAATTGTTCAGTTGTCGCTTTCAAGTGCACCAAAATGGCAAAATATTTTACACCTTTGGACAACCGCCAATGCCTCTTAAACATGTTAGATTCACAGGTGACGATTTGAGTAGTGAACACTTTGATGTTTATGAATGTTTAAACTCTCAAAAGCTGGATACGAAGTTACCGATAAAACCCATTTCAATTCAAACGCCTCCAATTTCCAGTAAGGCTCTGCTTCGCAATGACAATTAATAAGTCTCAGGGACAGACCCTACAAAAGGTTGGCATTGATTTGAGGCAAGATTGCTTTTCACATGGCCAGCTATACCTTGCATGCTCAAGATATAGTGCACAGCTTGGTCATATTACAACCGGAGGGCCGAACCGACAACGTGGTATACAAAGAGATCCTTAACAAATAATTATTGGTATATTTTCCCTCAGTTTAAAAAGGTTTACTTTTCTTCTTAATAAAAATTTTAAAGCAGTAGAAGTGTGGGTATTTTGCTAGTGTGTGTGTATATATATATATATATATATATATATATATATATATATATATATATATATATATATATATATATATATATATATATATATATATATATATATATATATATATATCCATCCATTCTCCAACCCGCTGAATCCGAACACAGGGCCACGGGGGTCCGCCGGAGCCAATCCCAGCCAACACAGGGCACAAGGCAGGAACCAATCCTGGGCAGGGTGCCAACCCACCGCAGGACACACACAAACACACCCACACACCAAGCACACACTAGGGCCAATTTAGAATTGCCAATCCACCTAACTTGCATGTCTTTGGACTGTGGGAGGAAACCGGAGCGCCCGGAGGAAACCCACGCAGACACGGGGAGAACATGCAAACTCCACGCAGGGAGGACCTGGGAAGCGAACCCAGGTCCCCAGGTCTCCCAACTGCGAGGCAGCAGCGCTACCCACTGCGCCACCATGCCGCCCTAATATATATATATATATATATATATATATATATATATATATATATATATATATATATATACACACACACACACACACACACTATATATATTATATATATATATATATATATATATATATAAACACTATATATATTGTGAGCTGCGAAGCTAATTGTACCCCCAAAAGACACAGACGCCCCTGGAAAAACTCCTAGGAAACATAGACAGACTACCTTCAAATTTCTCCTTTCCCTTCTGGCCGGCTCTGTCACGTAAGCTGCCTCTCGCGCGGTGCTCCGCCTTCTCAAAAAGCCTGCACGGGCTTCTCTCACTTTGTTAAAACTGATTTCTTGCTTCTCCTTATCCCTCTCTCAGACATTCTCTCCTCCTGGGGAAACTGTCATCTCTGAATTGTCATGGAGGAGCACGTTTAAACTTTTGAAAAGAGACAAATGTTTGTTTGCAGTGTTTTGAATAAAGTTCCTTTCTTTTCTACAACCTCCTGTGTCTCTGTGCAAATCTGTGACCCAAGCGTGGCAAGTGGTACCAGGAGTGGTTGCACAGATGGACGCACAAGCACAAGCGGAAGCCGAATACATTTTTCAAATCGCCCAGAATGTTCCTCTCCCATATGATCCAGAAGATGACTTAGATTCCGAGCGTCCTCCAAGTGTCCAACCTCCGCCTGTCCGACGAAGAGATACCCAACAGTATGTACAGCCTCCTAGAGCTACTCCAGTCGCTCAACGGTATGTTCCGCCTCCACCACCACCAACTCCTGCGCAAGTTGCTAGACGTGTAGTTCCTTTGCCTCCGCTTCCGGACAATGCTAAGAATGTGCTGTCGAAAATGGGTCCGTCTGATGACCCAGAGTTGTTTCTTTTGGCTTTTGAACAAGTAGCGACTTTGTTAGGATGGGACAAACGTCATTGGGCGGTTATCATCACCCCGTTTTTGTCTAGTGACGCCCTACTTTCATTACGAAGTGTACCTAACGAAAAACTTGGCGATTATGATTTTTTGAAAGATCAAATTGTTTTGAGGAAAGCCACGTTTTTGTCGAAAGGTTTTGCACTTTACAACTGGAGGCTGGATATGGACAGTTCCATTCGTGCACAAATACAAGATTTGATTCATAAAGCGCAATGCTGGTTTGAGGGAGATAAGATAGAGCGCATCGTTGAAAAGGTTGTTATGAACATAGTGTTGTTTGGAATACCTGCACCCATCAGAGATGAGTTTCTTCGTCACAATCTTGAATCACTGGATGTTATTTCCCAACGTTTAGAAGGCTCGCAGACCGCTTACAAAACAAGCGGTAGCTTCAGTACTCCGTATCCTGTGTTAAAACCTATAAGGGATCGCCCAGAGTTTCCTCGTCAACTTGAACGTGGACCTGAACGTCGTCAACCATCAGCAACTGATAATCGGATGTCGTCGGCTAGACCTCCAGGGAACGCAGTTGGTGCTACCCCGAATGAGGTGTCTGCTTCTGGAGAAAGAGGTCGTGGACGTCACTGAACGAAGATGTTTCCGGTGCGATCAACCTGGTCATTTGGTGAGAGATTGTCGTCTGTCTCCAGCTCGTTCAATGGAAATTGGCATAGTGGAGGTTTGTTGCTCGAATATCCCGGATCCATCGAAAAAGAAAGATGGCTTATTTTTCTCTGTGAAGTTCGGGGGCCGAGAGGTGACAGCGTTGTTGGACTCAGGCAGTGACCTTTGTGTTGTCAGACGCGACTGTCTTGACGACAGTTACCATAGCAATACTGAGACTGTTAACATACGCTGTGTACATGGAGATGTTAAGAACTGTGAGACATTACTTCTTCCTTTAACTTATAAGGGTCATCACTTTAAAGTGTGGTCTGCTGTTTCTGATTCATGCTCTTGGCCTTTGCTGATAGGCAGAAGGAATGCTCTTTTTCCTATATTAATGGCTGAACACGGCTCACCAGTTGATTCACCCGTTGAACCTATTCGGGGGGAGGGAGACAGGGAACTGGTGGCAGTTGGGAACAATTTAGATCCCCAATTACATATTGAACCAGATCTTTCCAGTGAGTCTGGGGAAGACTCCCCTCACAATTTTTCAGATTGGCAAGGCCCTTCCACATCCTCTCAGATTGTAAATGTCTCGGAACCCAAACCGAGTACTAGCGAACAGCTGGGTGTTGTACGCTTGCAGCGTGCTCATAACACGTTGGAGTATGCATTTAAACAGGCTTACACTGCTAGTGACTCCTATTACCAGAACCGCGATAGCGGGAGCTTAAAAACACCACACTTTCTTGAGAAAGACGGTTGTCTTTTCAGAGTGATTTCTGACCATTTGTTGGGGGAATTTATTGAGCAGCTAGTAGTACCTGAGGGACATAGGGAAATTCTTTTACAGCTGGCTCACTCTCACATCTTGGGAGGACACCTGGGGACTGATAAAACCAGAGAACGGTTATCGAAACGATTTTATTGGCTAAATATGGGAAAAGATGTTGAACGGTTCTGCACTTCATGTCCTGACTGTCAAATCGTCTCCGCTTATAAGCCTCCTCGAGCTCCCCTTTGCCCCATGCCTATTTTGGATGTCCCCTTTCAGAGAGTGGGTTTAGATATTGTAGGACCTTTGCCTAAAACTAAAAATGGTTTCCAGTATATGCTGGTGTTAGTTGACTATGCAACGCGATATCCTGAAGTAACTGCTTTGAAAAAGGCAAACTCCTCCTCTGTAGCCAAAGCTCTCTGTGTGATGTTTAATCGTATTGGCATTCCCAAGGAAATTTTAACTGACCAAGGCACACCTTTCACTTCTCGTGTGATGAAACAATTATGTAAACGGTTCACTATTAAGAAATTGGGCACCACCGTTTACCATCCACAAACTAATGGCTTAACTGAACGATTTAACAAAACCCTGAAACAAATGATTAGAAGAGATGCTCATAATAATCCCACAACATGGGACACTGTCCTGCCTTTTGTTTTGTTCGCCGTACGAGAATCACCGCAGGCATCCACTGGTTTGAGTCCCTTTGAACTATTATTTGGCAGGCGTCCAAGAGGCGTCCTAGATGTTGTTTGAGAAGAATGAATAGGACATGAAACGACTTCACTTGGGGAGGGTTTTGCAGAGCGAATAGTTTCCTTACAAGAAAAAAATTCCAGACTTTCTTTTATTGCTGTGGAGCATCAACAACGTGAACAGGAAACACAAAAACATCTATTTGATAGACGCAGTCAGCTTCGTGAATTCAAACCGGGCGATCGTGTTTTAGTACTGGTACCGTTAGACCCACACAAATTTCTAGCTGTATGGCAGGGCCCAGCAGTTATTGAGGAGCGTATGGGACCAGTAAATTACAAGGTTAGAATACCTGGTCGGAGAAAACCATTTCAAATTTTGCATATTAATCTCTTAAAGAAATGGCACGACAGACAAGAGGTTCGCACTACCTTGACTGCTGTTTCTCAGACTGATGATGTCATTGGCAAAGATTTGATTGATTCACAAAAGACAGAATTATTAAACTTAATAGAACAGAACACTGATGTTTTTTCAGACTTGCCAGGCGTCACTAGTTTAGCAGAACATAAAATCTCCACAAAACCCGGTGTTCGGGTGCAGATGCAGCCATTTCGAATCTCGGAAGCACGAAGAAATATTGTGCGCGAAGAAGTCAAGAAGATGCTCGAACTAGGTGTGATTCGTGAAAGCAAAAGTGACTGGTGTTCTCCGGCCGTGTTAGTTCCCAAGCCGGACGGTTCCGTTCGCTTTTGTATCGATTTTAGGCGCTTGAATAAGGTGTCTAAATTCGATGCTTACCCAATACCTCGGGTAGACGAACTCTTAGAAAAACTGGGTCAGGCGACCTATATTTCCACGCTGGATCTCACAAAGGGTTATTGGCAGGTACCTCTAGAGGCTAACAGTTGTGAGAAAACAGCATTTGCGACTCCTGATGGACTTTATGAATTTACAAGACTCCCGTTTGGTCTTCATGGGGCTCCTTTAACTTTTCAGTGAATGATGGATCAAATTCTGCGTCCACATTCTGAATATTCTGGGGCGTATCTTGATGATGTGGTGATTTTCAGCAATGATTGGCATTCACATTTAAAATGTCTACAGGCTGTATTTGATAGCCTGAAACAAGCTGGACTAACTGCTAACCCTAAGAAATGTAAACTAGGTATGTCTGAAACTCATTATCTAGGTTACTCGATGGGCAGGGGTTTACTTCGTCCACAATTGAGGAAAATACAGGAGGTGCTCGCTTATCCACATCCTAAAACGCAAAAACAGGTGCGTGCTTTTCTTGGACTAGCTGGTTACTACAGAAGATTCATCCCTGATTTCGCAAATAGGTGCCGCTCCTCTCTCAGAGCTTACTAAAGGAAAAAAAAAACGCCCTATTATTTGGACAGAACCTTGCGAACGTTCTTTTTCAGATTTAAAAAAAGCTTTGTCTTCTTATCCAGTGCTGCAAAATCCCGATTTCTCTAAAGATTTTATACTACAAACAGACGCTAGTGCATTCGGAGTAGGCGCGGTTCTTTCCCAGGTATTTGATGGGGAAGAACACCCTATCATATACTTGAGTAGGAAATTACTCCCAAGAGAACGCAATTATTCAACTATTGAGAAAGAATGTTTGGCAATTAAATGGGCTATAGAAGCACTACGCTATTACTTATGGGGACGGAAGTTCACATTAGTAACTGATCATGCTCCACTTCAGTGGTTATACCATCAAAAGGATACAAACTCCTGTCTCATGAGGTGGTTCTTAGGATTACAACCTTACAGTTTTGAAGTCAGGCATCGACCTGGCTCTGAGCACATTAATGCTGATGTGCTGTCACGTCTGTTTAAACCTGGTTTGGAGAATCGCTTGATTCACGGAAACGTGAATAAAGCTGAGGGAGGGGGTGTGAGCTGCGAAGCTAATCGTACCCCCAAAAGATACAGACGCCCCTGGGAAAACCCCTAGGAAACATACACAGACTACCGTCATATTTCTCCTTTCCCTTCTGGCCGGCTCTGTCGCGTAATCTGCCTCTCGCGCAGTGCTCCGCCTTCTCAAAAAGCCTGCACGGGCTTCTCTCATTTTGTTAAAACTGATTTCTTGCTTCTCCTTATCCCTCTCTCAGACATTCCCTCCACCTGGGGAAACTGTCATCTCTGAATTGTCATGGAGGAGCACGTTTAAACTTTTCAAAAGAGAAAAATGTTTGTTTGCAGTGTTTTGAATAAAGTTCCTTTCTTTTCTACAACCTCCTGTGTCTCTGTGCAAATCTGTGACCCAAGCGTGACAATGCATATTATATATATATATATATAGGGATCACACTCTTCAGCCTCCCTGGAAAAGTCTATTTGGGGGTCCTGGAGAGGAAGGTCCGTCGGATAGTAGAGCCTCGGATTCAGGAGGAATTGGTTTTCGTCCTGGTCGTGGAACAGTGGACCAGCTCTACACCCTTAGCAAGGTCCTGGAGGGTGCATGGGAGTTTGCCCAACCAGTCTACATGTGTTTTGTGGACTTGAAAAAGGCATTCGACCGTGTCCCTCGGGGAATCCTGTGGGGGGTACTCTGAGAATATGGGGTACCAGACCCCCTGATAAGGGCTGTTCGGTCCCTGTACGAACGGTGCCAGAGCTTGGTCCGCATTGCCGGCAGTAAGTCGAACCCGTTTCCAGTGAGAGTTGGACTCCGCCAGGGCTGCCCTTTGTCACCGATTCTGTTCATAACTTTTATAGACAGAATTTCTAGGCGCAGCTAGGGCATTGAGGGGGTCCGGTTTGGTGGACTCAGGATTGGGTCACTGCTTTTTGCAGATGATGTTGTCCTGTTTGCTTCATCAGGCCCTGATCTTCAGCTCTCTCTGGATCGGTTCGCAGCAGAGTGTGAAGCGGCGGGGATGGGAATCAGCACCTCCAAATCCGAGACCATGGTCCTCAGCCGGAAAAGGGTGGAGTGCCCTCTCAGGGTTGTTAGCGAGATCCTGCCCCAAGTGGAGGAGTTCAAGTATCTTGGGGTCTTATTCACGAGTGAGGGAAGAATGAAGTGTGAGATCGACAGGCGGATCGGTGTGGCATCCGCAGTAATGCGGGCTCTGCATCGGTCTGTCGTGGTGAAAAAGGAGCTGAGCCGCAAGGCAAAGCTCTCAATTTACCAGTCGATCTATGTTCCTACTCTCACCTATGGTCATGAGCTATGGGTAGTGACTGAAAGAACGAGATCGCGAATACAAGCGGCTGAAATGAGTTTCCTTCACAGGGTGTCTGGGTTTTCTCTTAGAGATAGGGTGAGAAGCTCAGTCATCCGGGAGGGGCTCAGAGTAGAGCCGCTGCTCCTCCGCATCGAGAGGAGTCAGATGAGGTGGCTCGGGCATCTGATTAGGATGCCTCCCTGGTGAGGTGTTCCGGGCATGTCTAACCGGGAGCAGGCCCCAGGGAAGACCCAGGACACGCTGGAGGGACTATGTCTCTCGGCTGGCCTGGGAACGCCTTGGGATTCTCCAGGAAGAGCTAGAAGATGTGGCCGGGGAGAGGGAAGTCTGGGCATCTCTGCTCAAGCTTCTGCCCCCGCGACCCGACCTCGGATAAGCGGAAGAGGATGGATGGATGGATGGATATTATATATATATATACACACACACACACATACACACATACACACACACACACACATATTATATATATATACACATATATACTGTACCTCAAAGTCATTTGATTCCTAGGGCTTGGTTTTATTATTTGCTAAATAAAGATAAACTAGGTTTTCTCCCTTTATACAGATTTACACTTACCTCTGATGTATTAATGTCTTCCTTCAATGTGGCAGAACTCTGAGACTTCTGAAGGCTGAAAGACTGGGAGCTTTTTGGACGACCTCCGGCACCACAGCGAGAATACGCTCTTAGAAAATTATGATACTCTGGCTTTTTTGGTGGCGAGGTTTCCTGAATGGTCACCAAAGTAGAACACATATTATTATGATTTTTAAAGGAGCCCACAATAGCATCACCAGAGCAAGCACACTGCCATTCTAAATAAACAGCCGACGCTGCTGTTTAAGATGCACTACACAGAAGGTTTACATTTTGAAAATCAATTTACATATACTGAATATAATAAAAAAAGAGTGATGTTTTCTTAAAAAATCAATTAAAGATTATACAGATTATTACTATAATGGCAGTATGGACATAATGACACACAGAAAACAACATACAAGCATGCACAGGCATCAAAGTAAACTACACCACACCATTCAGAATCTACCATTAAAGTCACGTTTTCCAGGAGCACTAACCTCATTGATGGGGACAGAAACTGCCTGATTCTGCTGAAATAAAAGAGAAAATAACTTAAACAGTGCACAGAAATAGACACCTATCTTTTCATTTTCTAAAACAATGTTTTTAGTTATAGTGTTTTGGAAACCAAAGTTTGTTCTAGAAGCATCAGATACAAGAAGACAGCAACCAATCCTTGTTGAGATGCTAATCACAGGCCATATATTTACCCCCACTCTCCAATAAGAAATTTAGATTCACCAATGACTCTACCATGTACTTCTTTATGATGTAGGAAGAAAGAAGAGTACAAAATAAAAGTAACGGGACACCTGGGGGTCTCCTCATAGACAATAGAAAAGCATGAAAATTAAACCATGTTATGTATGACTAAGCAGATGGTTATTCTAGACCTTACTCTACCTCAGATGGAGGAAGCCAACAAAAGGAAGAGGGGCAATTATTGATGTTTCTTTAACTAGAACCAGGGAGAAGATTGAAGGTAAAGTGTGCAAGTTCAGGGAAGTGGGTGATTCAAAGTTTGTTGGTTAATCACAATTACATAACCTTTAGCCTCCTGGACATCACATAAGACATTAGGTGAAAGGCAAACAAAAACACCAAATGAGCAGAGAAAGCTTCAAGACAGTTGTGCACTTAACAGAGTGTTGACATAATACTACTTGGACAGAATTCAGGACTTTATTAATCTGTTTGAGTAATCTCGAGGAACATGTCTGAGGCTGAGAAACAAGAACCATTCTAGGTTAAAGTACTGTTGAGATTTCTAACAGTATCTTGAGCTATATAAATCTATACTAATTAATAAAAGGCAAAGCCCTCACTGACTCACTGACTCATCACTAATTCTGCAACTTCCCGTGTAGGTGGAAGGCTGAAATTTGGCAGGCTGATTCCTTACAGCTTACTTACAAAAGTTAGGCAGGTTTCATTTCGAAATTCAACGCGTAATGGTCATAACTGGAACCTCTTTTTTCACAATATACTGTAATGGATGGCAGCTCGATGGCCGTGGGAGGAGGAGTCGAGTGTCACGTCATCACGCCTCCCACGTAATCACGTGAAAAGACTGTGAACGCAGTAGGGAGAAATGAAGGAGGAGCCGCAAACAGTGAAGAACAAAAAATTCATTAAACAATTGAGAAGGGAGCGAAACAATAAGAAGCGAGCGAGTAAAGCATACAAGCATCTTCATAAGGGAAACAAAGCACGGTGTAAAACGTAAGTTTAAATTAAGTTTATAGAAACGCTCCCGCTGCGGATTGCAATAACATATTTGCGAGATAAAAGAACGCAGTAGGGAGAAATGAAGGATGAGCCGCAAACAGTGAAGAACAAAAAATTCATTAAACAATTGAGAAGGGAGCGAAACAATAAGAAGCGAGCGAGTGAAGCATACAAGCATCTTCATAAGGGAAAAAAGCACGGTGTAAAACGTAAGTTTAAATTAAGTTTATAGAAACGCTCCCGCTGCGGATTGCAATAACATATTCACGAGATAAAAGTTTAATGAGAAGACACGAGGTATAAACGAACCACACGCCGTAGCGCAACGTTAGGGGCTTCACCTCTGGCGCTGATGTTCGAGATTCGATTCCCGAGAGCAGATGCAGTGAGTGTGTACGCCTGATGAGTCCAGAATTAGGGAGAAACACGTGTCGCATACTCTTTGCATTATTTGAAAGTAAACTATTAAAACCATTCTCTGATCTGCTTCTCGCAACTGAAAGACGGCACATGGCGGATGTTAGCTGACTTGCTGACCGCAACGTTAGGGGCTTCAACTCTGGTGCCGCAAACAGCAAAGAACAAAAAATTCATTAAACAATTGAGAAGGGAGCGAAACAATAAGAAGCGAGCGAGTGAACCATACAAGCATCTTCATAAGGGAAACAAAGCACGGTGTAAAACGTAAGTTTAAATTAAGTTTATAGAAGCGCT